>NC_091175.1:2326498-2516225 GCF_040958095.1 Procambarus clarkii | reverse complement strand
CTTAAATACTTCATTTTCAATCATCTATTTGTTTCTCGTTAAAATACTGAGTAAGATATTGAAAAAGGGAGAAGTTCGGTTTTTATTGCATATATCGACGTTTCAGCCGGATTAGAGCGGTTTTACGTGTACATCTTCCCTCGTTAATATAAACGGAAAATCAAGAACATTATAGTTAATTCTAATGAAAACAAATTGTTTTTTATCATTTGTATTGGAAACAACATTGTCATATGTCTTTTCTTGGATCTAAATAATACGAAACCTCGCTCTATGATTTGAAGTTAAAATCCTCAAATATGGTAAAATAGTAACTTTTTCACGTTAATCATGTAGTTTGATATTACGTAAATATATTCATTTTTAACCAATATTTCGATACTATTTCATGTAGTATCACGATATGTGATTTGGCCTTCAAATCTCAGAATTTCGCATAATATTGCATTTTAAGCAAGTTTTCTTGCATTTTGTTTCGTACGAAAAATCATCGAATTTAGCAATGTTTTGACGTTTATCATCCCCTTTTCCTTCATGTGATTTAAACAAAATATCATCGAATTAGGCAATATTTTGCCGTTTTCCACGTTTTTGTGAATTTTCAGTCCATGGGTAGAAAAGACATATGATTCATATATATGCGATAAAAGTGATGCAAACACATAATTGATTAGAAAATAACCTTAAATACTTCATTTTCAATCATCTATTTGTTTCTCGTTAAAATACTGAGAAAGATATTGAAAAGGGGAGAAGTTCTGTTTTTATTGCATGCATTTATTGTACGTTTCAGCTGGAATAGAGCGGTTTTGCGTGTTTATCTTCCATCAGTAATATAAACGGAAAATCAGGAACATTTTAGTTAATTCTAATGAAAACACATTGATTTTTATCATTTGTATTGGAAACAACATTGTCATATGTCTTTTCTTGGATCCAAATAATACGAAACCTACCTCTATGATTTAAAGTTAAAATCCTCAAATATGGTTAAATAGTGACTTTTTTCACGTTTTTCATGTAGTTTGATATTACGTAAATATATTCATTTTTACCAATATTTCGATACTATTTCATGTAGTATCACGATATGTGATTTGGCCTTGAAATCTCAGAATTTCGCATAATATTGCATTTTATGCAAGTTTTCTTGCATTTTGTTTCGTACGAAAAATCATCGGATTTAGCAATATTTTGACGTTTATCATCCCCTTTTCCTTCATGTGATTTAAACAAAATATCATCGAATTAGGCAATATTTTGCCGTTTTCCACGTTTTTGTGAATTTTCCGTCCATGGGTATTAATTCATTATATATACGATAAAAATGATGCAAACACATAATTGATTAGATAATAACCTTAAATACTTCATTTTCAATCAACTATTTGTTTCTCGTTAAAATACTGAGTAAGATATTGTAAAGGGGAGAAGTTCTGTTTTTATTGCATATATCGACGTTTCAGCCGGAATAGAGCGGTTTTACGTGTACATCTTCCATCAGTAATATAAACGGAAAATCAGGAACATTTTAGTTAATTCTAATGAAAACACATTGATTTTTATCATTTGTATTGGAAACAACACTGTCATATGTCTTTTCTTGGATCTAAATAATACGAAACCTCGCTCTATGATTCTAAGTTATAATCCTCAAATATAGTTAAATAGTGACTTTTTTCACGATTTTCATGTAGTTTGATATTACGTAAATATATTCATTTTTACCAATATGTCGATACTATTTCATGTAGTATCACGATATGTGATTTGGCCTTGAAATCTCAGAATTTCGCATAATATTGCATTTTATGCAAGTTTTCTTGCATTTTGTTTCGTACGAAAAATCATCGGATTTAGCAATATTTTGACGTTTATCATCCCCTTTTCCTTCATGTGATTTAAACAAAATATCATCGAATTAGGCAATATTTTGCCGTTTTCCACGTTTTTGTGAATTTTCCGTCCATGGGTATTAATTCATTATATATACGATAAAAATGATGCAAACACATAATTGATTAGATAATAACCTTAAATACTTCATTTTCAATCAACTATTTGTTTCTCGTTAAAATACTGAGTAAGATATTGAAAAGGGGAGAAGTTCTGTTTTTATTGCATATATCGACGTTTCAGCCGGAATAGAGCGGTTTTACGTGTACATCTTCCATCAGTAATATAAACGGAAAATCAGGAACATTTTAGTTAATTCTAATGAAACACATTGATTTTTATCATTTGTATTGGAAACAACATTGTTATATGTCTTTTCTTGGATCTAAATAATACGAAACCTCGCTCTATGATTTGAAGTTAAAATCCTCAAATATGGTTATATAGTGACTTTTTTCACGTTTTTCATGTAGTTTGATATTACGTAAATATATTCATTTTTACCAATATTTCGATACTATTTCATGTAGTATCACGATATGTGATTTGGCCTTCAAATCTCAGAATTTCGCATAATATTGCATTTTAAGCAAGTTTTCTTGCATTTTGTTTTGTACGAAAAATCATCGAATTTAGCAATATTTTGACGTTTATCATCCCCTTTTCCTTCATGTGAATTAAACAAAATATCATCGAATTAGGCAATATTTTGCCGTTTTCCACGTTTTTGTGAATTTTCAGTCCATGGGTATTAATTCATATATATATACGATAAAAATGATGCAAACACATAATTGATTAGATAATAACCTTAAATACTTCATTTTCAATCATCTATTTGTTTCTCGTTAAAATACTGAGTAAGATATTGAAAAAGGGAGAAGTTCGGTTTTTATTGCATATATCGACGTTTCAGCCGGATTAGAGCGGTTTTACGTGTACATCTTCCCTCGTTAATATAAACGGAAAATCAAGAACATTATACTTAATTCTAATGAAAACAAATTGTTTTTTATCATTTGTATTGGAAACAACATTGTCATATGTCTTTTCTTGGATCTAAATAATACGAAACCTCGCTCTATGATTTGAAGTTAAAATCCTCAAATATGGTAAAATAGTAACTTTTTCACGTTAATCATGTAGTTTGATATTACGTAAATATATTCATTTTTAACCAATATTTCGATACTATTTCATGTAGTATCACGATATGTGATTTGGCCTTCAAATCTCAGAATTTCGCATAATATTGCATTTTAAGCAAGTTTTCTTGCATTTTGTTTCGTACGAAAAATCATCGAATTTAGCAATGTTTTGACGTTTATCATCCCCTTTTCCTTCATGTGATTTAAACAAAATATCATCGAATTAGGCAATATTTTGCCGTTTTCCACGTTTTTGTGAATTTTCAGTCCATGGGTAGAAAAGACATATGATTCATATATATGCGATAAAAGTGATGCAAACACATAATTGATTAGAAAATAACCTTAAATACTTCATTTTCAATCATCTATTTGTTTCTCGTTAAAATACTGAGAAAGATATTGAAAAGGGGAGAAGTTCTGTTTTTATTGCATGCATTTATTGTACGTTTCAGCTGGAATAGAGCGGTTTTGCGTGTTTATCTTCCATCAGTAATATAAACGGAAAATCAGGAACATTTTAGTTAATTCTAATGAAAACACATTGATTTTTATCATTTGTATTGGAAACAACATTGTCATATGTCTTTTCTTGGATCCAAATAATACGAAACCTACCTCTATGATTTAAAGTTAAAATCCTCAAATATGGTTAAATAGTGACTTTTTTCACGTTTTTCATGTAGTTTGATATTACGTAAATATATTCATTTTTACCAATATTTCGATACTATTTCATGTAGTATCACGATATGTGATTTGGCCTTGAAATCTCAGAATTTCGCATAATATTGCATTTTATGCAAGTTTTCTTGCATTTTGTTTCGTACGAAAAATCATCGGATTTAGCAATATTTTGACGTTTATCATCCCCTTTTCCTTCATGTGATTTAAACAAAATATCATCGAATTAGGCAATATTTTGCCGTTTTCCACGTTTTTGTGAATTTTCCGTCCATGGGTATTAATTCATTATATATACGATAAAAATGATGCAAACACATAATTGATTAGATAATAACCTTAAATACTTCATTTTCAATCAACTATTTGTTTCTCGTTAAAATACTGAGTAAGATATTGTAAAGGGGAGAAGTTCTGTTTTTATTGCATATATCGACGTTTCAGCCGGAATAGAGCGGTTTTACGTGTACATCTTCCATCAGTAATATAAACGGAAAATCAGGAACATTTTAGTTAATTCTAATGAAAACACATTGATTTTTATCATTTGTATTGGAAACAACACTGTCATATGTCTTTTCTTGGATCTAAATAATACGAAACCTCGCTCTATGATTCTAAGTTATAATCCTCAAATATAGTTAAATAGTGACTTTTTTCACGATTTTCATGTAGTTTGATATTACGTAAATATATTCATTTTTACCAATATTTCGATACTATTTCATGTAGTATCACGATATGTGATTTGGCCTTGAAATCTCAGAATTTCGCATAATATTGCATTTTATGCAAGTTTTCTTGCATTTTGTTTCGTACGAAAAATCATCGGATTTAGCAATATTTTGACGTTTATCATCCCCTTTTCCTTCATGTGATTTAAACAAAATATCATCGAATTAGGCAATATTTTGCCGTTTTCCACGTTTTTGTGAATTTTCCGTCCATGGGTATTAATTCATTATATATACGATAAAAATGATGCAAACACATAATTGATTAGATAATAACCTTAAATACTTCATTTTCAATCAACTATTTGTTTCTCGTTAAAATACTGAGTAAGATATTGAAAAGGGGAGAAGTTCTGTTTTTATTGCATATATCGACGTTTCAGCTGGAATAGAGCGGTTTTACGTGTACATCTTCCATCAGTAATATAAACGGAAAATCAGGAACATTTTAGTTAATTCTAATGAAACACATTGATTTTTATCATTTGTATTGGAAACAACATTGTCATATGTCTTTTCTTGGATCTAAATAATACGAAACCTCGCTCTATGATTTGAAGTTAAAATCCTCAAATATGGTTATATAGTGACTTTTTTCACGTTTTTCATGTAGTTTGATATTACGTAAATATATTCATTTTTACCAATATTTCGATACTATTTCATGTAGTATCACGATATGTGATTTGGCCTTCAAATCTCAGAATTTCGCATAATATTGCATTTTAAGCAAGTTTTCTTGCATTTAGTTTTGTACGAAAAATCATCGAATTTAGCAATATTTTGACGTTTATCATCCCCTTTTCCTTCATGTGAATTAAACAAAATATCATCGAATTAGGCAATATTTTGCCGTTTTCCACGTTTTTGTGAATTTTCAGTCCATGGGTATTAATTCATATATATATACGATAAAAATGATGCAAACACATAATTGATTAGATAATAACCTTAAATACTTCATTTTCAATCATCTATTTGTTTCTCGTTAAAATACTGAGTAAGATATTGAAAAAGGGAGAAGTTCGGTTTTTATTGCATATATCGACGTTTCATCCGGATTAGAGCGGTTTTACGTGTACATCTTCCCTCGTTAATATAAACGGAAAATCAAGAACATTATAGTTAATTCTAATGAAAACAAATTGTTTTTTATCATTTGTATTGGAAACAACATTGTCATATGTCTTTTCTTGGATCTAAATAATACGAAACCTCGCTCTATGATTTGAAGTTAAAATCCTCAAATATGGTAAAATAGTAACTTTTTCACGTTAATCATGTAGTTTGATATTACGTAAATATATTCATTTTTAACCAATATTTCGATACTATTTCATGTAGTATCACGATATGTGATTTGGCCTTCAAATCTCAGAATTTCGCATAATATTGCATTTTAAGCAAGTTTTCTTGCATTTTGTTTCGTACGAAAAATCATCGAATTTAGCAATGTTTTGACGTTTATCATCCCCTTTTCCTTCATGTGATTTAAACAAAATATCATCGAATTAGGCAATATTTTGCCGTTTTCCACGTTTTTGTGAATTTTCAGTCCATGGATATTAATTCATATATATACGATAAAAATGATGCAAACACATAATTGATTAGATAATAACCTTAAATACTTCATTTTCAATCATCTATTTGTTTCTCGGTAAAATACTGAGTAAGATATTGAAAAGAGGAGAAGTTCGGTTTTTATTGCATATATCGACGTTTCAGCCGGATTACAGCGGTTTTACGAGTACATCTTCCCTCGTTAATATAAACGGAAAATCAAGAACATTTTAGTTATTTCTAATGAAAACACATTGTTTTTTATCATTTGTATTGGAAACAACATTGGTGTATGTCTTTTCTTGGATCTAAATAATACGAAACCTCGCTCTATGATTTGAAGTTAAAATCCTCAAATATGGTTATATAGTGACTTTTTTCACGTTTTTCATGTAGTTTGATATTACGTAAATATATTCATTTTTACCATTATTTCGATACTATTTCATGTAGTATCACGATATGTGATTTGGCCTTGAAATCTCGGAATTTCGTATAATATTGCATTTTAAGCAAGTTTTCTTGCATTTTGTTTCGTACGAAAAATCATCGAATTTAGCAATATTTTGACGTTTATCATCCCCTTTTCCTTCATGTGATTTAAACAAAATATCATCGAATTAGGCAATATTTTGCCGTTTTCCACGTTTTTGTGAATTTTCAGTCCATGGGTATTAATTCATTATATATACGATAAAAATGATGCAAACACATAATTGATTAGATAATAACCTTAAATACTTCATTTTCAATCAACTATTTGTTTCTCGTTAAAATACTGAGTAAGATATTGAAAAGGGGAGAAGTTCTGTTTTTATTGCATATATCGACGTTTCAGCTGGAATAGAGCGGTTTTACGTGTACATCTTCCATCAGTAATATAAACGGAAAATCAGGAACATTTTAGTTAATTCTAATGAAACACATTGATTTTTATCATTTGTATTGGAAACAACATTGTCATATGTCTTTTCTTGGATCTAAATAATACGAAACCTCGCTCTATGATTTGAAGTTAAAATCCTCAAATATGGTTATATAGTGACTTTTTTCACGTTTTTCATGTAGTTTGATATTACGTAAATATATTCATTTTTACCAATATTTCGATACTATTTCATGTAGTATCACGATATGTGATTTGGCCTTCAAATCTCAGAATTTCGCATAATATTGCATTTTAAGCAAGTTTTCTTGCATTTAGTTTTGTACGAAAAATCATCGAATTTAGCAATATTTTGACGTTTATCATCCCCTTTTCCTTCATGTGAATTAAACAAAATATCATCGAATTAGGCAATATTTTGCCGTTTTCCACGTTTTTGTGAATTTTCAGTCCATGGGTATTAATTCATATATATATACGATAAAAATGATGCAAACACATAATTGATTAGATAATAACCTTAAATACTTCATTTTCAATCATCTATTTGTTTCTCGTTAAAATACTGAGTAAGATATTGAAAAAGGGAGAAGTTCGGTTTTTATTGCATATATCGACGTTTCAGCCGGATTAGAGCGGTTTTACGTGTACATCTTCCCTCGTTAATATAAACGGAAAATCAAGAACATTATAGTTAATTCTAATGAAAACAAATTGTTTTTTATCATTTGTATTGGAAACAACATTGTCATATGTCTTTTCTTGGATCTAAATAATACGAAACCTCGCTCTATGATTTGAAGTTAAAATCCTCAAATATGGTAAAATAGTAACTTTTTCACGTTAATCATGTAGTTTGATATTACGTAAATATATTCATTTTTAACCAATATTTCGATACTATTTCATGTAGTATCACGATATGTGATTTGGCCTTCAAATCTCAGAATTTCGCATAATATTGCATTTTAAGCAAGTTTTCTTGCATTTTGTTTCGTACGAAAAATCATCGAATTTAGCAATGTTTTGACGTTTATCATCCCCTTTTCCTTCATGTGATTTAAACAAAATATCATCGAATTAGGCAATATTTTGCCGTTTTCCACGTTTTTGTGAATTTTCAGTCCATGGATATTAATTCATATATATACGATAAAAATGATGCAAACACATAATTGATTAGATAATAACCTTAAATACTTCATTTTCAATCATCTATTTGTTTCTCGGTAAAATACTGAGTAAGATATTGAAAAGAGGAGAAGTTCGGTTTTTATTGCATATATCGACGTTTCAGCCGGATTACAGCGGTTTTACGAGTACATCTTCCCTCGTTAATATAAACGGAAAATCAAGAACATTTTAGTTATTTCTAATGAAAACACATTGTTTTTTATCATTTGTATTGGAAACAACATTGGTGTATGTCTTTTCTTGGATCTAAATAATACGAAACCTCGCTCTATGATTTGAAGTTAAAATCCTCAAATATGGTTATATAGTGACTTTTTTCACGTTTTTCATGTAGTTTGATATTACGTAAATATATTCATTTTTACCATTATTTCGATACTATTTCATGTAGTATCACGATATGTGATTTGGCCTTGAAATCTCGGAATTTCGCATAATATTGCATTTTAAGCAAGTTTTCTTGCATTTTGTTTCGTACGAAAAATCATCGAATTTAGCAATATTTTGACGTTTATCATCCCCTTTTCCTTCATGTGATTTAAACAAAATATCATCGAATTAGGCAATATTTTGCCGTTTTCCACGTTTTTGTGAATTTTCAGTCCATGGGTAGAAAAGACATATGATTCATATATATGCGATAAAAGTGATGCAAACACATAATTGATTAGAAAATAACCTTAAATACTTCATTTTCAATCATCTATTTGTTTCTCGTTAAAATACTGAGTAAGATATTGAAAAGGGGAGAAGTTCTGTTTTTATTGCATGCATTTATTGTACGTTTCAGCTGGAATAGAGCGGTTTTACGTGTTTATCTTCCATCAGTAATATAAACGGAAAATCAGGAACATTTTAGTTAATTCTAATGAAAACACATTGATTTTTATCATTTGTATTGGAAACAACATTGTCATATGTCTTTTCTTGGATCCAAATAATACGAAACCTACCTCTATGATTTAAAGTTAAAATCCTCAAATATGGTTAAATAGTGACTTTTTTCACGTTTTTCATGTAGTTTGATATTACGTAAATATATTCATTTTTACCATTATTTCGATACCATTTCATGTAGTATCACGATATGTGATTTGGCCTTGAAATCTCAGAATTTCGCATAATATTGCATTTTAAGCAAGTTTTCTTGCATTTTGTTTCGTACGAAAAATCATCGAATTTAGCAATGTTTTGACGTTTATAATCCCCTTTTCCTTCATGTGATTTAAACAAAATATCATCGAATTAGGCAATATTTTGCCGTTTTCCACGTTTTTGTGAATTTTCAGTCCATGGGTATTAATTCATATATATACGATAAAAATGATGCAAACACATAATTGATTAGATAATAACCTTAAATACTTCATTTTCAATCATCTATTTGTTTCTCGGTAAAATACTGAGTAAGATATTGAAAAGAGGAGAAGTTCGGTTTTTATTGCATATATCGACGTTTCAGCCGGATTAGAGCGGTTTTACGAGTACATCTTCCCTCGTTAATATAAACGGAAAATCAAGAACATTTTAGTTATTTCTAATGAAAACACATTGTTTTTTATCATTTGTATTGGAAACAACATTGGTGTATGTCTTTTCTTGGATCTAAATAATACGATACCTCGCTCTATGATTCTAAGTTATAATCCTCAAATATAGTTAAATAGTGACTTTTTTCACGATTTTCATGTAGTTTGATATTACGTAAATATATTCATTTTTACCAATATTTCGATACTATTTCATGTAGTATCACGATATGTGATTTGGCCTTGAAATCTCAGAATTTCGCATAATATTGCATTTTATGCAAGTTTTCTTGCATTTTGTTTCGTACGAAAAATCATCGGATTTAGCAATATTTTGACGTTTATCATCCCCTTTTCCTTCATGTGATTTAAACAAAATATCATCGAATTAGGCAATATTTTGCCGTTTTCCACGTTTTTGTGAATTTTCCGTCCATGGGTATTAATTCATTATATATACGATAAAAATGATGCAAACACATAATTGATTAGATAATAACCTTAAATACTTCATTTTCAATCAACTATTTGTTTCTCGTTAAAATACTGAGTAAGATATTGTAAAGGGGAGAAGTTCTGTTTTTATTGCATATATCGACGTTTCAGCCGGAATAGAGCGGTTTTACGTGTACATCTTCCATCAGTAATATAAACGGAAAATCAGGAACATTTTAGTTAATTCTAATGAAAACACATTGATTTTTATCATTTGTATTGGAAACAACATTGTCATATGTCTTTTCTTGGATCTAAATAATACGAAACCTCGCTCTATGATTCTAAGTTAAAATCCTCAAATATGGTTAAATAGTGACTTTTTTCACGATTTTCATGTAGTTTGATATTACGTAAATAAATTCATTTATACCAATATTTCGATACTATTTCATGTAGTATCACGATATGTGATTTGGCCTTGAAATCTCAGAATTTCGCATAATATTGCATTTTAAGCAAGTTTTCTTACATTTTGTTTCGTACGAAAAATCATCGCATATAGCAATATTTTGACGTTTATCATCTCCTTTTGCTTCATGTGATTTAAACAAAATATCATCGAATTAAGCAATATTTTGCCGTTTTCCACGTTTTTGTGAATTTTCAGTCCATGGGTTTTAATTCATATATATACGATAAAAATGATGCAAACACATAATTGATTAGATAATAACCTTAAATACTTCATTTTCAATCAACTATTTCTTTCTCGTTAAAATACTGAGTAAGATATTTAAAGGGGGAGAAGTTCTGATTTTATTGCATATATCGACGTTTCAGCCGGAATAGAGCGGTTTTCGTGTACATCTTCCATCGGTAATATAAACGGAAAATCAGGAACATTTTAGTTAATTCTAATGAAAACACATTGATTTTTATCATTTGTATTGGAAACAACATTGTCATATGTCTTTTCTTGGATCTAAATAATACGAAACCTCGCTCTATGATTCTAAGTTATAATCCTCAAATATAGTTAAATAGTGACTTTTTTCACGATTTTCATGTAGTTTGATATTACGTAAATATATTCATTTTTACCAATATTTCGATACTATTTCATGTAGTATCACGATATGTGATTTAGCCTTGAAATCTCAGAATTTCGCATAATATTGCATTTTATGCAAGTTTTCTTGCATTTTGTTTCGTACGAAAAATCATCGGATTTAGCAATATTTTGACGTTTATCATCCCCTTTTCCTTCATGTGATTTAAACAAAATATCATCGAATTAGGCAATATTTTGCCGTTTTCCACGTTTTTGTGTATTTTCCGTCCATGGGTATTAATTCATTATATATACGATAAAAATGATGCAAACACATAATTGATTAGATAATAACCTTAAATACTTCATTTTCAATCAACTATTTGTTTCTCGTTAAAATACTGAGTAAGATATTGAAAAGGGGAGAAGTTCTGTTTTTATTGCATATATCGACGTTTCAGCCGGAATAGAGCGGTTTTACGTGTACATCTTCCATCAGTAATATAAACGGAAAATCAGGAACATTTTAGTTAATTCTAATGAAAACACATTGATTTTTATCATTTGTATTGGAAACAACATTGTCATATGTCTTTTCTTGGATCTAAATAATACGAAACCTCGCTCTATGATTTGAAGTTAAAATCCTCAAATATGGTTATATAGTGACTTTTTTCACGTTTTTCATGTAGTTTGATATTACGTAAATATATTCATTTTTACCAATATTTCGATACTATTTCATGTAGTATCACGATATGTGATTTGGCCTTCATATCTCAGAATTTCGCATAATATTGCATTTTAAGCAAGTTTTCTTGCATTTTGTTTCGTACGAAAAATCATCGAATTTAGCAATATTTTGACGTTTATCATCCCCTTTTCCTTCATGTAAATTAAACAAAATATCATCGAATTAGGCAATATTTTGCCGTTTTCCACGTTTTTGTGAATTTTCAGTCCATGGGTATTAATTAATATATATATACGATAAAAATGATGCAAACACATAATTGATTAGAAAATAACCTTAAATACTTCATTTTCAATCATCTATTTGTTTCTCGTTAAAATACTGAGTAAGATATTGAAAAGGGGAGAAGTTCGGTTTTTATTGCATATATCGACGTTTCAGCCGGATTAGAGCGGTTTTACGTGTACATCTTCTCTCGTTAATATAAACGGAAAATCAAGAACATTATAGTTAATTCTAATGAAAACAAATTGTTTTTTATCATTTGTATTGGAAACAACATTGTCATATGTCTTTTCTTGGATCTAAATAATACGAAACCTCGCTCTATGATTTGAAGTTAAAATCCTCAAATATGGTAAAATAGTAACTTTTTCACGTTAATCATGTAGTTTGATATTACGTAAATATATTCATTTTTAACCAATATTTCGATACTATTTCATGTAGTATCACGATATGTGACTTGGCCTTCAAATCTCAGAATTTCGCATAATATTGCATTTTAAGCAAGTTTTCTTGCATTTTGTTTCGTACGAAAAATCATCGAATTTAGCAATATTTTGACGTTTATCATCCCCTTTTCCTTCATGTGATTTAAACAAAATATCATCGAATTAGGCAATATTTTGCCGTTTTTCCACGTTTTTGTGAATTTTCAGTCCATGGGTATTAATTCATATATATACGATAAAAATGATACAAACACATAATTGATTAGATAATAACCTTAAATACTTCATTTTCAATCAACTATTTGTTTCTCGTTAAAATACTGAGTAAGATATTGAAAAGGGGAGAAGATCTGTTTTTATTGCATATATCGACGTTTCAGCCGGAATAGAGCGATTTTCGTGTACATCTTCCATCGGTAATATAAACGGAAAACCAGGGACATTTTAGTTAATTCTAATGAAAACACTTTGATTTTTATCATTTGTATTGGAAACAACATTGTCATATGTCTTTTCTTGGATCCAAATAATACGAAACCTACCTCTATGATTTAAAGTTAAAATCCTCAAATATGGTTAAATAGTGACTTTTTTCACGTTTTTCATGTAGTTTGATATTACGTAAATATATTCATTTTTACCATTATTTCGATACCATTTCATGTAGTATCACGATATGTGATTTGGCCTTGAAATCTCAGAATTTCGCATAATATTGCATTTTAAGCAAGTTTTCTTGCATTTTGTTTCGTACGAAAAATCATCGAATTTAGCAATGTTTTGACGTTTATCATCCCCTTTTCCTTCATGTGATTTAAACAAAATATCATCGAATTAGGCAATATTTTGCCGTTTTCCACGTTTTTGTGAATTTTCAGTCCATGGGTATTAATTCATTATATATACGATAAAAATGATGCAAACACATAATTGATTATATAATAACCTTAAATACTTCATTTTCAATCAACTATTTGTTTCTCGTTAAAATACTGAGTAAGATATTGAAAAGGGGAGAAGTTCTGTTTTTATTGCATATATCGACGTTTCAGCCGGAATAGAGCGGTTTTACGTGTACATCTTCCATCAGTAATATAAACGGAAAATCAGGAACATTTTAGTTAATTCTAATGAAACACATTGATTTTTATCATTTGTATTGGAAACAACATTGTCATATGTCTTTTCTTGGATCTAAATAATACGAAACCTCGCTCTATGATTTGAAGTTAAAATCCTCAAATTTGGTTATATAGTGACTTTTTTCACGTTTTTCATGTAGTTTGATATTACGTAAATATATTCATTTTTACCAATATTTCGATACTATTTCATGTAGTATCACGATATGTGATTTGGCCTTCAAATCTCAGAATTTCGCATAAAATTGCATTTTAAGCAAGTTTTCTTGCATTTTGTTTTGTACGAAAAATCATCGAATTTAGCAATATTTTGACGTTTATCATCCCCTTTTCCTTCATGTGAATTAAACAAAATATCATCGAATTAGGCAATATTTTGCCGTTTTCCACGTTTTTGTGAATTTTCAGTCCATGGGTATTAATTCATATATATATACGATAAAAATGATGCAAACACATAATTGATTAGATAATAACCTTAAATACTTCATTTTCAATCATCTATTTGTTTCTCGTTAAAATACTGAGTAAGATATTGAAAAAGGGAGAAGTTCGGTTTTTATTGCATATATCGACGTTTCAGCCGGATTAGAGCGGTTTTACGTGTACATCTTCCCTCGTTAATATAAACGGAAAATCAAGAACATTATAGTTAATTCTAATGAAAACAAATTGTTTTTTATCATTTGTATTGGAAACAACATTGTCATATGTCTTTTCTTGGATCTAAATAATACGAAACCTCGCTCTATGATTTGAAGTTAAAATCCTCAAATATGGTAAAATAGTAACTTTTTCACGTTAATCATGTAGTTTGATATTACGTAAATATATTCATTTTTAACCAATATTTCGATACTATTTCATGTAGTATCACGATATGTGATTTGGCCTTCAAATCTCAGAATTTCGCATAATATTGCATTTTAAGCAAGTTTTCTTGCATTTTGTTTCGTACGAAAAATCATCGAATTTAGCAATATTTTGACGTTTATCATCCCCTTTTCCTTCATGTGATTTAAACAAAATATCATCGAATTAGGCAATATTTTGCCGTTTTTCCACGTTTTTGTGAATTTTCAAGTCCATGGGTATTAATTCATATATATACGATAAAAATGATACAAACACATAATTGATTAGATAATAACCTTAAATACTTCATTTTCAATCAACTATTTGTTTCTCGTTAAAATACTGAGTAAGATATTGAAAAGGGGAGAAGATCTGTTTTTATTGCATATATCGACGTTTCAGCCGGAATAGAGCGATTTTCGTGTACATCTTCCATCGGTAATATAAACGGAAAACCAGGGACATTTTAGTTAATTCTAATGAAAACACTTTGATTTTTATCATTTGTATTGGAAACAACATTGTCATATGTCTTTTCTTGGATCCAAATAATACGAAACCTACCTCTATGATTTAAAGTTAAAATCCTCAAATATGGTTAAATAGTGACTTTTTTCACCTTTTTCATGTAGTTTGATATTACGTAAATATATTCATTTTTACCATTATTTCGATACCATTTCATGTAGTATCACGATATGTGATTTGGCCTTGAAATCTCAGAATTTCGCATAATATTGCATTTTAAGCAAGTTTTCTTGCATTTTGTTTCGTACGAAAAATCATCGAATTTAGCAATGTTTTGACGTTTATCATCCCCTTTTCCTTCATGTGATTTAAACAAAATATCATCGAATTAGGCAATATTTTGCCGTTTTCCACTTTTTGTGAATTTTCAGTCCATGGGTATTAATTCATATATACGATAAAAATGATGCAAACACATAATTGATTAGATAATAACCTTAAATACTTCATTTTCAATCATCTATTTGTTTCTCGTTAAAATACTGAGTAAGATATTGAAAAGAGGAGAAGTTCGGTTTTTATTGCATATATCGACGTTTCAGCCGGATTAGAGCGGTTTTACGAGTACATCTTCCCTCGTTAATATAAACGGAAAATCAAGAACATTTTAGTTATTTCTAATGAAAACACATTGTTTTTTATCATTTGTATTGGAAACAACATTGGTGTATGTCTTTTCTTGGATCTAAATAATACGAAACCTCGCTCTATGATTTGAAGTTTAAATCCTCAAATATGGTTATATAGTGACTTTTTTCACGTTTTTCATGTAGTTTGATATTACGTAAATATATTCATTTTTACCATTATTTCGATACTATTTCATGTAGTATCACGATATGTGATTTGGCCTTGAAATCTCTGAATTTCGCATAATATTGCATTTTAAGCAAGTTTTCTTGCATTTTGTTTCGTACGAAAAATCATCGAATTTAGCAATATTTTGACGTTTATCATTCCCTTTTCCTTCATGTGATTTAAACAAAATATAATCGAATTAGGCAATATTTTGCCGTTTTCCACGTTTTTGTGAATTTTCAGTCCATGGGTAGAAAAGACATATGATTCATATATATGCGATAAAAGTGATGCAAACACATAATTGATTAGAAAATAACCTTAAATACTTCATTTTCAATCATCTATTTGTTTCTCGTTAAAATACTGAGTAAGATATTGAAAAGGGGAGAAGTTCTGTTTTTATTGCATGCATTTATTGTACGTTTCAGCTGGAATAGAGCGGTTTTACGTGTTTATCTTCCATCAGTAATATAAACGGAAAATCAGGAACATTTTAGTTAATTCTAATGAAAACACATTGATTTTTATCATTTGTATTGGAAACAACATTGTCATATGTCTTTTCTTGGATCTAAATAATACGAAACCTCGCTCTATGATTTGAAGTTTAAATCCTCAAATATGGTTATATAGTGACTTTTTTCACGTTTTTCATGTAGTTTGATATTACGTAAATATATTCATTTTTACCATTATTTCGATACTATTTCATGTAGTATCACGATATGTGATTTGGCCTTGAAATCTCAGAATTTCGCATAATATTGCATTTTAAGCAAGTTTTCTTACATTTTGTTTCGTACGAAAAATCATCGAATAAAGCAATATTTTGACGTTTATCATCTCCTTTTGCTTCATGTGATTTAAACAAAATATCATCGAATTAAGCAATATTTTGCCGTTTTCCACGTTTTTGTGAATTTTCAGTCCATGGGTTTTAATTCATATATATACGATAAAAATGATGCAAACACATAATTGATTAGATAATAACCTTAAATAGTTCATTTTCAATCAACTATTTCTTTCTCGTTAAAATACTGAGTAAGATATTTAAAGGGGGAGAAGTTCTGATTTTATTGCATATATCGACGTTTCAGCCGGAATAGAGCGGTTTTCGTTTACATCTTCCATCGGTAATATAAACGGAAAATCAGGAATATTTTAGTTAATTCTAATGAAAACACATTGATTTTTATCATTTGTATTGGAAACAACACTGTCATATGTCTTTTCATGGATCTAAATAATACGAAACCTCGCTATATGATATGAAGTAAAAATCCCCATATATGGTTAAATAGTGACTTTTTCACGTTTTTCATATAGTTTGATATTACGTAAATATATTCATTTTTACCAATATTTCGATACTATTTCATGTAGTATCACGATATGTGATTTGGCCTTCAAATCTCAGAATTTCGCATAATATTGCATTTTAAGCAAGTTTTCTTGCATTTTGTTTCGTACGAAAAATCATCAAATTTAGGAATATTTTGACGTTTATCATGCCATTTTCCTTAATGTGATTTAAACAAAATATCATCATATTAGGCAATATTTTGCCGTTTTTCCACGTTTTTGTGAATTTTCAGTCTATGGGTATTTATTCATTATATATACGATAAAAATGATACAAACACATAATTGATTAGATAATAACCTTAAATACTTCATTTTCAATCAACTATTTGTTTCTCGTTAAAATACTGAGTAAGATATTGAAAAGGGGAGAAGATCTGTTTTTATTGCATATATCGACGTTTCAGCCGGAATAGAGCGATTTTCGTGTACATCTTCCATCGGTAATATAAACGGAAAACCAGGGACATTTTAGTTAATTCTAATGAAAACACTTTGATTTTTATCATTTGTATTGGAAACAACATTGTCATATGTCTTTTCTTGGATCCAAATAATACGAAACCTACCTCTATGATTTAAAGTTAAAATCCTCAAATATGGTTAAATAGTGACTTTTTTCACGTTTTTCATGTAGTTTGATATTACGTAAATATATTCATTTTTACCATTATTTCGATACCATTTCATGTAGTATCACGATATGTGATTTGGCCTTGAAATCTCAGAATTTCGCATAATATTGCATTTTAAGCAAGTTTTCTTGCATTTTGTTTCGTACGAAAAATCATCGAATTTAGCAATGTTTTGACGTTTATCATCCCCTTTTCCTTCATGTGATTTAAACAAAATATCATCGAATTAGGCAATATTTTGCCGTTTTCCACGTTTTTGTGAATTTTCAGTCCATGGGTATTAATTCATTATATATACGATAAAAATGATGCAAA
This sequence comes from Procambarus clarkii, assembly GCF_040958095.1. NCBI lineage: Eukaryota > Metazoa > Arthropoda > Malacostraca > Decapoda > Cambaridae > Procambarus > Procambarus clarkii. The sequence continues at coordinate 2,498,033 of NC_091175.1, read as the reverse complement.
CACATAATTGATTATATAATAACCTTAAATACTTCATTTTCAATCAACTATTTGTTTCTCGTTAAAATACTGAGTAAGATATTGAAAAGGGGAGAAGTTCTGTTTTTATTGCATATATCGACGTTTCAGCCGGAATAGAGCGGTTTTACGTGTACATCTTCCATCAGTAATATAAACGGAAAATCAGGAACATTTTAGTTAATTCTAATGAAACACATTGATTTTTATCATTTGTATTGGAAACAACATTGTCATATGTCTTTTCTTGGATCTAAATAATACGAAACCTCGCTCTATGATTTGAAGTTAAAATCCTCAAATTTGGTTATATAGTGACTTTTTTCACGTTTTTCATGTAGTTTGATATTACGTAAATATATTCATTTTTACCAATATTTCGATACTATTTCATGTAGTATCACGATATGTGATTTGGCCTTCAAATCTCAGAATTTCGCATAAAATTGCATTTTAAGCAAGTTTTCTTGCATTTTGTTTTGTACGAAAAATCATCGAATTTAGCAATATTTTGACGTTTATCATCCCCTTTTCCTTCATGTGAATTAAACAAAATATCATCGAATTAGGCAATATTTTGCCGTTTTCCACGTTTTTGTGAATTTTCAGTCCATGGGTATTAATTCATATATATATACGATAAAAATGATGCAATCACATAATTGATTAGATAATAACCTTAAATACTTCATTTTCAATCATCTATTTGTTTCTCGTTAAAATACTGAGTAAGATATTGAAAAAGGGAGAAGTTCGGTTTTTATTGCATATATCGACGTTTCAGCCGGATTAGAGCGGTTTTACGTGTACATCTTCCCTCGTTAATATAAACGGAAAATCAAGAACATTATAGTTAATTCTAATGAAAACAAATTGTTTTTTATCATTTGTATTGGAAACAACATTGTCATATGTCTTTTCTTGGATCTAAATAATACGAAACCTCGCTCTATGATTTGAAGTTAAAATCCTCAAATATGGTAAAATAGTAACTTTTTCACGTTAATCATGTAGTTTGATATTACGTAAATATATTCATTTTTAACCAATATTTCGATACTATTTCATGTAGTATCACGATATGTGATTTGGCCTTCAAATCTCAGAATTTCGCATAATATTGCATTTTAAGCAAGTTTTCTTGCATTTTGTTTCGTACGAAAAATCATCGAATTTAGCAATATTTTGACGTTTATCATCCCCTTTTCCTTCATGTGATTTAAACAAAATATCATCGAATTAGGCAATATTTTGCCGTTTTTCCACGTTTTTGTGAATTTTCAGTCCATGGGTATTAATTCATATATATACGATAAAAATGATACAAACACATAATTGATTAGATAATAATCTTAAATACTTCATTTTCAATCAACTATTTGTTTCTCGTTAAAATACTGAGTAAGATATTGAAAAGGGGAGAAGATCTGTTTTTATTGCATATATCGACGTTTCAGCCGGAATAGAGCGATTTTCGTGTACATCTTCCATCGGTAATATAAACGGAAAACCAGGGACATTTTAGTTAATTCTAATGAAAACACTTTGATTTTTATCATTTGTATTGGAAACAACATTGTCATATGTCTTTTCTTGGATCCAAATAATACGAAACCTACCTCTATGATTTAAAGTTAAAATCCTCAAATATGGTTAAATAGTGACTTTTTTCACGTTTTTCATGTAGTTTGATATTACGTAAATATATTCATTTTTACCATTATTTCGATACCATTTCATGTAGTATCACGATATGTGATTTGGCCTTGAAATCTCAGAATTTCGCATAATATTGCATTTTAAGCAAGTTTTCTTGCATTTTGTTTCGTACGAAAAATCATCGAATTTAGCAATGTTTTGACGTTTATCATCCCCTTTTCCTTCATGTGATTTAAACAAAATATCATCGAATTAGGCAATATTTTGCCGTTTTTCCACGTTTTTGTGAATTTTCAGTCCATGGATATTAATTCATATATATACGATAAAAATGATGCAAACACATAATTGATTAGATAATAACCTTAAATACTTCATTTTCAATCATCTATTTGTTTCTCGGTAAAATACTGAGTAAGATATTGAAAAGAGGAGAAGTTCGGTTTTTATTGCATATATCGACGTTTCAGCCGGATTAGAGCGGTTTTACGAGTACATCTTCCCTCGTTAATATAAACGGAAAATCAAGAACATTTTAGTTATTTCTAATGAAAACACATTGTTTTTTATCATTTGTATTGGAAACAACATTGGTGTATGTCTTTTCTTGGATCTAAATAATACGAAACCTCGCTCTATGATTTGAAGTTTAAATCCTCAAATATGGTTATATAGTGACTTTTTTCACGTTTTTCATGTAGTTTGATATTAAGTAAATATATTCATTTTTACCATTATTTCGATACTATTTCATGTAGTATCACGATATGTGATTTGGCCTTGAAATCTCTGAATTTCGCATAATATTGCATTTTAAGCAAGTTTTCTTGCATTTTGTTTCGTACGAAAAATCATCGAATTTAGCAATATTTTGACGTTTATCATTCCCTTTTCCTTCATGTGATTTAAACAAAATATCATCGAATTAGGCAATATTTTGCCGTTTTCCACGTTTTTGTGAATTTTCAGTCCATGGGTAGAAAAGACATATGATTCATATATATGCGATAAAAGTGATGCAAACACATAATTGATTAGAAAATAACCTTAAATACTTCATTTTCAATCATCTATTTGTTTCTCGTTAAAATACTGAGTAAGATATTGAAAAGGGGAGAAGTTCTGTTTTTATTGCATGCATTTATTGTACGTTTCAGCTGGAATAGAGCGGTTTTACGTGTTTATCTTCCATCAGTAATATAAACGGAAAATCAGGAACATTTTAGTTAATTCTAATGAAAACACATTGATTTTTATCATTTGTATTGGAAACAACATTGTCATATGTCTTTTCTTGGATCTAAATAATACGAAACCTCGCTCTATGATTCTAAGTTAAAATCCTCAAATATGGTTAAATAGTGACTTTTTTCACGATTTTCATGTAGTTTGATATTACGTAAATATATTCATTTATACCAATATTTCGATACTATTTCATGTAGTATCACGATATGTGATTTGGCCTTGAAATCTCAGAATTTCGCATAATATTGCATTTTAAGCAAGTTTTCTTACATTTTGTTTCGTACGAAAAATCATCGAATAAAGCAATATTTTGACGTTTATCATCTCCTTTTGCTTCATGTGATTTAAACAAAATATCATCGAATTAAGCAATATTTTGCCGTTTTCCACGTTTTTGTGAATTTTCAGTCCATGGGTTTTAATTCATATATATACGATAAAAATGATGCAAACACATAATTGATTAGATAATAACCTTAAATAGTTCATTTTCAATCAACTATTTCTTTCTCGTTAAAATACTGAGTAAGATATTTAAAGGGGGAGATGTTCTGATTTTATTGCATATATCGACGTTTCAGCCGGAATAGAGCGGTTTTCGTGTACATCTTCCATCGGTAATATAAACGGAAAATCAGGAACATTTTAGTTAATTCTAATGAAAACACATTGATTTTTATCATTTGTATTGGAAACAACATTGTCATAAGTCTTTTCTTGGATCTAAATAATACCAAACCTCGCTCTATGATTCTAAGTTATAATCCTCAAATATAGTTAAATAGTGACTTTTTTCACGATTTTCATGTAGTTTGATATTACGTAAATATATTCATTTTTACCAATATTTCGATACTATTTCATGTAGCATCACGATATGTGATTTGGCCTTGAAATCTCAGAATTTCGCATAATATTGCATTTTATGCAAGTTTTCTTGCATTTTGTTTCGTACGAAAAATCATCGGATTTAGCAATATTTTGACGTTTATCATCCCCTTTTCCTTCATGTGATTTAAACAAAATATCATCGAATTAGGCAATATTTTGCCGTTTTCCACGTTTTTGTGAATTTTCCGTCCATGGGTATTAATTCATTATATATACGATAAAAATGATGCAAACACATAATTGATTAGATAATAACCTTAAATACTTCAATTTCAATCAACTATTTGTTTCTCGTTAAAATACTGAATAAGATATTGTAAAGGGGAGAAGTTCTGTTTTTATTGCATATATCGACGTTTCAGCCGGAATAGAGCGGTTTTACGTGTACATCTTCCATCAGTAATATAAACGGAAAATCAGGAACATTTTAGTTAATTCTAATGAAAACACATTGATTTTTATCATTTGTATTGGAAACAACATTGTCATATGTCTTTTCTTGGATCTAAATAATACGAAACCTCGCTCTATGATTCTAAGTTAAAATCCTCAAATATGGTTAAATAGTGACTTTTTTCACGATTTTCATGTAGTTTGATATTACGTAAATATATTAATTTATACCAATATTTCGATACTATTTCATGTAGTATCACGATATGTGATTTGGCCTTGAAATCTCAGAATTTCGCATATTATTGCATTTTAAGCAAGTTTTCTTACATTTTGTTTCGTACGAAAAATCATCGCATATAGCAATATTTTGACGTTTATCATCTCCTTTTGCTTCATGTGATTTAAACAAAATATCATCGAATTAAGCAATATTTTGCCGTTTTCCACGTTTTTGTGAATTTTCAGTCCATGGGTTTTAATTCATATATATACGATAAAAATGATGCAAACACATAATTGATTAGATAATAACCTTAAATACTTCATTTTCAATCAACTATTTCTTTCTCGTTAAAATACTGAGTAAGATATTTAAAGGGGGAGAAGTTCTGATTTTATTGCATATATCGACGTTTCAGCCGGAATAGAGCGGTTTTCGTGTACATCTTCCATCGGTAATATAAACGGAAAATCAGGAACATTTTAGTTAATTCTAATGAAAACACATTGATTTTTATCATTTGTATTGGAAACAACATTGTCATATGTCTTTTCTTGGATCTAAATAATACGAAACCTCGCTCTATGATTCTAAGTTATAATCCTCAAATATAGTTAAATAGTGACTTTTTTCACGATTTCCATGTAGTTTGATATTACGTAAATATATTCATTTTTACCAATATTTCGATACTATTTCATGTAGTATCACGATATGTGATTTAGCCTTGAAATCTCAGAATTTCACATAATATTGCATTTTATGCAAGTTTTCTTGCATTTTGTTTCGTACGAAAAATCATCGGATTTAGCAATATTTTGACGTTTATCATCCCCTTTTCCTTCATGTGATTTAAACAAAATATCATCGAATTAAGCAATATTTTGCCGTTTTCCACGTTTTTGTGAATTTTCAGTCCATGGGTTTTAATTCATATATATACGATAAAAATGATGCAAACACATAATTGATTAGATAATAACCTTAAATACTTCATTTTCAATCAACTATTTCTTTCTCGTTAAAATACTGAGTAAGATATTTAAAGGGGGAGAAGTTCTGATTTTATTGCATATATCGACGTTTCAGCCGGAATAGAGCGGTTTTCGTTTACATCTTCCATCGGTAATATAAACGGAAAATCAGGAATATTTTAGTTAATTCTAATGAAAACACATTGATTTTTATCATTTGTATTGGAAACAACACTGTCATATGTCTTTTCATGGATCTAAATAATACGAAACCTCGCTATATGATATGAAGTAAAAATCCCCATATATGGTTAAATAGTGACTTTTTCACGTTTTTCATATAGTTTGATATTACGTAAATATATTCATTTTTACCAATATTTCGATACTATTTCATGTAGTATCACGATATGTGATTTGGCCTTCAAATCTCAGAATTTCGCATAATATTGCATTTTAAGCAAGTTTTCTTGCATTTTGTTTCGTACGAAAAATCATCAAATTTAGGAATATTTTGACGTTTATCATGCCATTTTCCTTAATGTGATTTAAACAAAATATCATCATATTAGGCAATATTTTGCCATTTTTCCACGTTTTTGTGAATTTTCAGTCTATGGGTATTTATTCATTATATATACGATAAAAATGAAGCAAACACATAATTGATTAGAAATTAATCTTAAATACTTCATTTTCTATCAACCATTTGTTTCTCGTTAAAATACTGAGTAGGATATTGAAAAGGGGAGAAGTTCTGTTTTTATTGCATATATCGACGTTTCAACCGGTATAGAGATGTTTTCGTGTACATCTTCCATCGGTAATATAAACGAAAAATCAAGAACAATTTTAGTTAATTCTATTGAAAACACATTGATTTTTATCGTTTGTATTGGAAACAATATTGTCAAATGTCTTTTCTTGGATCTAAATAATACGAAACCTCGCTGTATGATATGAAGTTAAAATCCTCAAATATGGTTAAATAGTGACTTTTTCACGTTTTTCATGTAATTTGATATTACGTAAATATATTCATTTTTACCAATATTTCGATACTATTTCATGTAGTATCACGATATGTGATTTGGCCTTCAAATCTCAGAATTTCGCATAATATTGCATTTTAAGCAAGTTTTCTTGCATTTTGTTTTGTACGAAAAATCATCAAATTTAGGAATATTTTGACGTTTATCATGCCGTTTTCCTTTATGTGATTTAAACATAATATCATTGCATTAGGCAATATTTTGCCGTTTTCCACGTTTTTGTGAATTTTCAGTTTATTGTTATTAATTCATTAAATATACGATAAAAATGATGCAAACACATAATTGATTAGAAATTAACCTTAAATACTTCATTTTCAATCAACCATTTGTTTCTCGTTAAAATACTGAGAACGTTATTGAAAAGGGGAGAAGTTCGGTTTTTATTGCATATATCGACGTTTCAGCCGAATTAGAGCGGTTTTACCTGTACATCTTCCATCGGTAATATAAACGGAAAATCAAGAGCATTTTAGTTAATTCTAATGAAAACACATTGTTTTTTATCATTTGTATTGGAAACAACATTGTCATATGTCTTTTCTTGGATCTAAATAATACGAAACCTCGCTCTATGATTTGAAGTTAAAATCCTCAAATATGGTAAAATAGTGACTTTTTCACGTTAATCATGTAGTTTGATATTACGTAAATATATTCATTTTTACCAATATTTCGATACTATTTCATGTAGTGTCACGGTATGTGATTTGACCTTCAAATCTCAGAATTTCGCATGATATTGCATTTTAAGCAAGTTTTCTTGCATTTTGTTTCGTACGAAAAATCATCGAATTTAGCAATATTTTGACGTTTATCATCTCCTTTTCCTTTGTGTGATTTAAACAAAATATCATCGAATTAGGCAATATTTTGCCATTTTTCCACGTTTTTGTGAATTTTCAGTCTATAGGTATTAATTCATTATATATACGATAAAAATGAAGCAAACACATAATTGATTAGAAATTAATTTTAAATACTTCATTTTCAATCAACCATTTGTTTCTCGTTAAAATACTGAGTAGGATATTGAAAAGGGGAGAAGTTCTGTTTTTATTGCATATATCGACTTTTCAGCCGGAATAGAGATGTTTTCGTGTACATCTTCCATCGGTAATATAAACGGAAAATCAGGAATATTTTAGTTAATTATATTGAAAACACATTGATTTTTATCGTTTTTATTGGAAACAACATTGTCAAATGTCTTTTCTTGGATCTAAATAATACGAAACTTCGCTCTATGATTTGAAGTTAAAATCCTAATATATGGTAAAATAGTGAGTTTTTCACGTTAATCATGTTGTTTGATATTACGTAAATATATTCATTTTTACCAATATTTCGATACTATTTCATGTAGTATCAAGATATGTGAATTGGCCTTCAAATCTCAGAATTTCTCATAATATTGCATTTTAAGCAAGTTTTCTTGCATTTTGTATCGTACGAAAAATCATCGAATTTAGCAATATTTTGACGTTTATCATCCCCTTTTCCTTTATGTGATTTAAACAAAATATCATCGAATTAGGCAATATTTTGCCGTTTTTCCACGTTTTTGTGATTTTTCAGTTTATTGGTATTAATTCATTATATATACGATAAAAATGATGCAAACACATAATTGATTAGAAATTAACCTTAAATACTTCATTTTCAATCAACCATTTGTTTCTCGTTAAAATACTGAGTAGGATATTGAAAAGGGGAGAACTTCGGTTTTTATTGCATATATCGACGTTTCATCCGGATTTAGAGCGGTTTACGAATACATCTTCCATTGGCAATATAAACGGAAAATCAGGAACATTTTAGTTAATTCTAATGAAAACATATTAGTTTTTATGATTTGTATTGGAAACAACATTGTCATATGTCTTTTCTTTTATCTAAATAATACGAAACCTTGCTCTATGATTTGAAGTTAAAATCCTCAAATATGGTAAAATAGTGACTTTTTTCACGTTTTCATGTAGTTTGATATTAAGTAAATATATTCATTTTTACCAATATTTCGATACTATTTCATGTAGTATCACGATATGTGATTTGGCCTTCAAATCTCAGAATTTCGCATAATATTGCATTTTAAGCAAGTTTTCTTACATTTTGTTTTGTACGAAAAATCATCGAATTTAGCAATATTTTGACGTTTATCATCTCCTTTTCCTTTGTGTGATTTAAACAAAATATAATCGAATTAGGCAACATTTTGCAATTTTTCCACGTTTTTGTGAATTTTCAGTCTATGGGTATTAATTCATTATATATACGATAAAAACGATGCAAACACATAATTGATTAGATAATAACCTTAAATACTTCATTTTCAATCAACTATTTGTTTCTCGTAAAATACTGAGTAAGATATTGAAAAGGGAAGAAGTTCTGTTTTTATTGCATATATCGACGTTTCAGCCGGAATAGAGCGGTTTTTGTGTAAATCTTCCATCGGTAATATAAACGGAAAATCAGGAACATTTTAGTTTATTCTATTGAAAACACATTGATTTTTATCATTTGTATTGGAAACAACATTGTCATATGTCTTTTCTAGGATCTAAATAATACGAAACCTCGCTCTAACATATGAAGTTAAAATCCTCAAATATGGTTTTATACAAATGATAAAAATCAATGTGTTTTCATTAGAATTAACTAAAATGTTCCTGATTTTCCGTTTATACTACCGATTGAAGATGTACACGAAAACCGCTCTATTCCGGCTGAAACGTCGATATAGGCAATAAAAACAGAACTTCTTCCCTTTTCAATATCTTACTCAGTATTTCAACGAGAAACAAATAGTTGATTGAAAATTAAGTATTTAAGGTTATTATCTAATCAATTATGTGTTTGCATCATTTTTATCGTATGTATAATTAATTAACACCAATAAACTGAAAATTCAGAAAAACGTGGAAAAACGGCAAAATATTGCCTAATTCGATGATATTATGTTTAAATCACATAAAGGAAAAGGGGATGATAAGCGTCAAAATATTGCTAAATTCGATGATTTTTAGTACGAAACAAAAGGCAAAAAAACTTGCTTAAAATGCAATATTATGCGAAATTCTGAGATTTGAAGGCCAAATCACATATCGTGATACTACATGAAATAGTATCGAAATATTGGTAAAAATGAATATATTTACGTAATATCAAACTACATGAAAACGTGAAAAAAGTCACTATTTAACCATATTTGAGGATTTTAACTTCAAATCATAGAGCGAGGTTTCGTATTATTTAGATCCAAGAAAAGACATATGACAAAGTTGTTTCCAATACAAATGATAAAAATCAATGTGTTTTCATTAGAATTAACTAAAATGTTCCTGGTTTTCCGTTTATATTACCGTTGGAAGATGTACACGAAAACCGCTCTATTCCGGCTGAAACGTCGATATATGCAATAAAAACAGAACTTCTTCCCTTTTCAATATCTTACTCAGTATTTTACGAGAAACAAATAGTTGATTGAAAATGAAGTACTTAAGGTTATTATCTAATCAATTATGTGTTTGCATCATTTTTATCGTATATATAATGAATTAATACCAATAAACTGAAAATTCACAAAAACGTGGAAAAACGGCAAAATATTGCCTAATTCGATGATATTTCGTTTAAATCACATAAAGGAAAAGGGGATGATAAACGTCAAAATATTGCTAAATTCGATGATTTTTCGTACGAAACAAAATGCAAGAAAACTTGCTTAAAATGCAACATTATGCGAAATTCTGAGATTTGAAAGCCAAATCACATATCGTGATACTACATGAAATAGTATCGAAATATTGGTAAAAATGAATATATTTACGTAATATCAAACTACATGAAAACGTGAAAAAAGTCACTATTTAACCATATTTGAGGATTTTAACTTCAAATCATAGAGTGAGGTTTCGTATTATTTAGCTCCAAGAAAAGACATATGACAATGTTGTTTCCAATACAAATGATAAAAAACAATGTGTTTTCATTAGAATTAACTAAAATGTTCCTGATTTTCCGTTTATATTACCGATGGAAGATGTACACGTAAAACCGCTCTAATCCGGCTGAAACGTAGATATATGCAATAAAAACCTAACTTCTCCCCTTTTCAATATCTTACTCAGTATTTTAACGAAAAACAAATAGATGATTGAAAATGAAGTATTTAAGGTTATTATCTAATCAATTATGTTTTGCATCGTTTTTATCGTATATATAATGAATTAATACCCATAGACTGAAAATTCACAAAAACGTGGAAAAACATCAAAATATTGCCTAATTCGATGATATTTTGTTTAAATCACATAAAGGAAAAGAAAATGATAAACGTCAAAATTTTGCTAAATTCGATGATTTTTCGTACGCAACAAAATGCAAGAAAACTGGCTTAAAATGCAATATTATTCGAAATTCTGAGATTTGAAGGCCAAATCACATATCGTGATACTACATGAAATAGTATCAAAATATTGGTAAAAATGAATATATTTACATAATATCAAACTACATGAAAAACGTGAAAAAGATCATTATTTTACCATATATGAGGATTTTAGCTTCAAATCATAAAGCGAGGTTTCGTATTATTTCAACCATCTCACTATTTCTCTTCAACCATCTCTTGAGCCTCTGCAACACTCTCTTCAGCTTTTGATTCACTGACTTAAGCCTCTGAATCCCTCTCTTGGGGCCTCTGCATAACTCTCTCGAGCCTCTGCATCACTCTCTTGATCCCCTGCATCACTCTCGTAAGCCTCTCAATCACTCTCTTGATCCTCTGCATCCCTCTCTTGAGCCTTTGCATCCCTTTCTTAATCCTCTGCATCACTCTCTTGATCCTCTGTATCACTCTCTTGAGCCTCTGCATCACTCTCTTGATCGTCTGCATCACTCTCTTGAGCCTCTGCATCACTCTCTTGAGCCTCTACATCACTCTCTTTAGCCTCTGCAGCCCTCTCTTGAGCCTCTGCATGACTCTCTTTAGCCTCTTCATCCCTTTTTTGAGCCTCTGCATTATTCTCTTCAGCCTCTGCATCACTCTCTTAAGCCTCTGAATCCCTCTCTTGAGGCCTCTGCATAACTCTCTTGAACCTCTGCATCACTCTCGTAAGCCTCTGAATAACTCTCTTGAGCCTCTGCTTCCCTCTCTTGAGCCTCTGCATCTCTCTCATAAGCCTCTACATCACTCTCTTAAGCCTCAGCATCACTCTCTAGATCCTCTGCACCACTCTCTTCAGCCTCTTCATTACTCTCATAAGCCTCTGCTTCCCTCTCTTGATCCTCTGCATCACTCTCTTTATCCTCTGCATCACTCTCTTGATCGTCTGCATCACTCTCTTGAGCCTCTGCATCACTCTTTTGAGCCTCTGCATCACACTCTCTTGATCGTCTGCATCACTCTCTTGAGCCTCTGCATCACTCTTTTGAGCCTCTGCATCACACTCTCTTGATCCTCTGCATCACTCACTTGAGCCTCTGCATCATTCTCTTGAGCCTCTGCATCCCTCTCTTAAGCCTCTACATCATTCTCTTGAGCCTCTGCATAACTCTCTTAAGCCTCTGCCTTTCTCTCTTGAGCCTCTGCATCACTCTCTTGAGCCTCTAAATCCCTCTCTGGAGCCTCAGCATCACTCTCTTGATCCTCTGCATCACTCTCTTGAGCCTTTTGCAGCACTCTCTTTAGCCTCTGCATCATTCTCTTGAGCCTCTGCATCCCTCTCTAAAGCCTCTGCATCACTCTCTTGAGCCTCTGCATCCCTCTAATTAGCCTCTGCATCACTCTCTTGAGCCTCTGCATCCCTCTCTTGAGCCTCTGCATCACTCTCTCGAGCCTCTGCACCACTCTCTTGAGCCTCTGCATCACTCTCTTGAGCCTCTGCATCACTCTCTTAAACCTCTGCATCCCTCTCTTGATCCTCTGCATCACTCTCTTGAGCCTCTGCATCATTCTCTTCAACCTCTACATCCCTCTCTTAAGCCTCTACATCATTCTCTTGAGCCCATGCATCACTCTCTTGAGCCTCTGCATCACTCTCTTAAGCCTCTGCCTCTCTCTCTTGAGCCTCTGCATCACTCTCTTCATCCTCTGCATCACTCTCTTGAGCCTCTGCATCATTCTATTGAGCCTCTGCATCCCTCTCTTGAGCCTCAACATCATTCTCTTGAGCCTCTGCATCCCTCTCTTGAGCCTTTGCATTACTCTTTTAAGCCTCTGCATCCCTCTCTTGAGCCTCTGCATCAATCTCAAGTGCCTCTGCATCTTTCTCTTGGGCCTCTGCATCACTCTCAAGTGCCTCTACATCTTTCTCTTGTGCCTCTGCATCCCTCACTTTAGCCTCTGCATCCCTTTCCTGAGCCTCTGCATCCCTCTCTTGAGCCTATTCATCCCTCTCTTGTGCCTCTGCATCCCTCTCTTGAGCCTCTGCATCCCTCTCTTAAGCCTCTGCATCACTCTCTTAAGCCTCTGCATCACTCTCGTAAACCTCTGAATCACTCTCCTGAGCCTCTCCATCACTCTCTTGAGCCCCTGCATCCCTCTCTTGAGCCTCTGCATCACTCTCTTGAGCCTCTGCATCACCGAATTAGGCCATTATCATCAAATTAGGCCATATTTTGCCGTTTTCGCACGTTTTTGTGAATTTTCTGTTTATTGGTATTAATTCATTATATATACGATAAAAATGATGCTAACATATAATTGGTTAGAAATTAACCATAAATACTTCATTTTCAATCAACTATTTGTTTCCCGTTAAGATACTGAGTAAGATATTTAAGAGGGGAGAAGTTCTGTTTTTATTGCATATATCGACGTTTCAGCCGGATTAGAGCGGTTTTACGTGTACATCTTCCATTGGTAATATAAACATAAAATCTGAAACATTTTAGTAAATTCTAATGAAAACACATTAATTTTTATCATTTGTATTGGAAACAACATTTCAATATGTCATTTCTAGGATCTAAGTAATACGAAACCTCGACTTATAATCTGAAGTTAAAATCCTCAAATTTGGTAATATAGTGACTTTTTTCACGTTTTTCATGTAGTGTGATTTTACGTAAATATATTCGTTTTACTAATATTTCGATACGACTTCATGTTTTCTCACGATATGTGATTTGGCCTTCAAATCTCAGAATTTCGCATAATATTGCATTTTTTAGCAAGTTTTCTTGCATTTTGTACTAAAAATCATCGAATTTAGCAATATTTTGACGTTTATTTTTCCTCCTTTTCCTTTATTTATTTTTTTTGTTTATTTTCCCCCTTTTCCTTTATTTATTTAAATATAAAAATTATTTATTTATCATCGAATTAGGCAATATTTTCCCGTTTTTCTACGTTTTTGTGAATTTTCAGTTTATTGTTATTAATTTATTATATATACGATAAAAATGATATATTTAAATAAATAAAATTTATTATTTTTAAGTAAATAAATATTTAAAATTTATTTATTTAAAATATTTAAATTGTTTAAATAAATAAATAAAATATATAAAAATTATATAAATATTATATTATAATATAAATATAAATAAAAATATTATATAAATTATATAAATTATATAAACATATATAAATATATATGTATATTTAAATATTGATCTGTATGGATATGGACCCTGTGGGTCCAGGAGGCCATCTGTGTCCCCTCAGATGGTCTCCCTTATCACAGTTTGTGTCTATGGGTGTGTGTGAGTGTCACTGTGAGTGTCCGGGTGAGTGTGGGTGTCCCTGTGAGTGTCCGGATGATTATGTGTCCGGTTACATCTGTGGTTTCAGGAGGCCATCTGTGTCCCCTCAGATGGTCTCCCTTATCACAGTCTATGGATGTGTGTGTGTGAGTGTCCCTGTGAATGTTCGGATAAGGGTGTGTGTGTGAGTATCCGGATTTATGTGAGGTTTGGTTCCAGGAACCATTTGTGTCCCTCCTCCCCCAAATCTCCTCCCTTATTCCTACCGTGGGTTCGAATCCCAGGTGATTAGACCTACCCTAGGTCTATGGATCCAAGGTATCCATCCGTGGGCCCAACGGATTTCACCCCTTCCCCACTTTCCTAGGGCCAGGCCAATTCCAGCTATCCAGGGAACTTGTCGAAACAGAGGCAGCTACAGGAGGGGACACACAAATATTTATGCCCTGCAGTTACACAACCGTTCCGACAGGCTCGATCGCAATCTATCCAGATGAGAACACGTTCTCCTCCGACTAGACCACGCTGGAGTCGCTGTATGTTTAAAATTTGGTTCCTTTATTTATAGATAGTATTTTTGGTGTATTAATTGATTTGTTTTATATTTTTAATGACTTAGGTAGAGTGATTTAGGGAGTGGGGGGAGGTGGGGGGGGGGGAGGTTGTAGCGTGTGTAGTAGATTATACGAGATCGTGGTTAGTTAGTATTTATCTAGTTGTGTTCACCTCGTTGTTCTTGCGAGGGTTGAACTCTGCTCTTTCGGCCGCCTCTCAACTGTGAATCAATCAATTTTTACTAGCTAATGAAAAAAAAATCCACATACACACACCCAGGAAGCAGCCCGTAACAGGTGTCTAATGCCCAAGTACCTATGTACTGCTAAGTAAGAGGAGCATCAGAATGAATGAAACTCTGCTGATTTTCGTTTGCGCCATCACCGGGGGATCGAACTTTGACCCTAGGATTACGAGTCGAGAGCGCTGTCCACTCAGCTATAAAGCCCTCTAGTGTGTGTATTGGTGCAAAGGATAATTCGGGCGAGGTTAATGGAAAGGAATGATGTTTGGTGGCCTTGAAGGCGCTGAAAGAGGGTTGCCAGTTATGAATTTAAATTATAAATTGATTAAGATAGGATATATATGCAAAAGACGTTGTGAGAGATAGTAAGAAAAGTGTTTCTGACTGAGGTTAGGTACTGTGTGATTGACTTGTATGTTAGGAAAAAGAATATTTATCAGAAACATAGATGTTCTTTAGAAATGTTTGTTTGCAAATAGTTGCAAATTATTGGGTAAAAAGCCAATGGTTACCGTACCTTGAACAAACACACGTGAGCACAATTAGTCGACGGGGGTCAGAGAGTGAGAGTGAACAGCGAAACAGTAAAAAAAATATGACAATAATGGGAAACTATATCATTCAAACGTATATGTTAACCATATAAATTACAGTAACACTAAACGCGCGCATACGTACATATGTCAATCAATTTACATAAATAAACATTCACTAATATGTACCTTTAAAATGGACACATACAGATAATTACCGTACACATGTCAGTTTAATTACAGGTACACATAAACATATAGCTTCACGTGTCTGTCGGTCATGACAATAGTACACACGATTGACGGATAGACGGATGCATAGATGAGTTGATGGACGGAAAGACAGATGACTATATGGATGGATAGAAAGATAAGTTGATGGACGGAAAGACAGATGACTATATGGATGGATAGAAAGATAAGTTGATGGACGGATACATGGATAGATAGATGTTAATAATGATAAATGGTTGGTTTAATGGGAAGATAGATTGATGGATTGACAGATATAAGTAGATAGATAGATGGATACATTGATGGATACTTTTGTGCTAGGTTAACAGTCGAATCAGGTTAAAGAATATCTTTCGATTTGCTATTGCATCAACGGGGATTCGATCGGTGACCATTAGGATTATACCCATCGAACTCTCTCAATTTAGACGCTAGGCCTCCAGTTTGTGTGTGTGTGTGTGTGTGTGTGTGTGTGTGTGTGTGTGTGTGTGTGTGTGTGTGTGTGTGTGTGTGTGTGTGTGTGTGTGTGTGTGTGTGTGTGTGTGTGTGTGTGTGTGTGTGTGTGTGTGTGTGTGTGTTAGTTAGAGAGAAATAGATGTAGTAGATATAAAAGAGGATAAATACATTTATTTGATAGGCGGGGTCCAAGAGCTAATAACTCGATTCTGCAGATACATATAGTAAATATAAGGATAAAACACACACACACACACACACACACACACACACACACACACACACACACACACACACACACACACACACACACACACACACACACACACACACACACACACACACACACACACACACACACGCACACACACACACTCTGTATAGAAAACCCCCCCTTTCCTTCCTGTCCTCCCGCCCCGTTCACCCCATTCCCTCTCTGTCCTTCCCTCTTCACTTGACCCCCCACTCCTCATCCCAGTATCCTCTTCAACCCTGGTATCCACCTCACAAATCCTCACACCCATGGCACAGCTTCCTCCACCAGCAGAACAATTACCAAGGAGAAGATTTGAGAAGGGACAGAAGAAAGTGAGCCTCAAGGCAATGTACACTAACATAGACGGTATTACAAATAAAGCAAATGAACTTGGAGAATAGGTACTAGAGGAAAACCCAGACATAATAGCTCTCACAGAAACAAAGCTGACGAAACCAATAACAAATGCAGTGTTCCCACAGGACTATTATGTTATGAGGAAAGAGAGAGAAGGAAGAGGTGGGGGTGGTGTAGCTCTGCTGGTAAGAAAAGGCTAGGATTTCGAGGAGTTGGTTGTTCAGGGATGTGAAGGTTTCAGTGACTACATAATAGGAACAATAACAACTGGAGGGCAAAAAATTATAGTCGTAGTCGTATATAATCCACCACCAAATGACAAAAGACCCAGACAGGAATATGATAGAAACAATATGGCCACCATTAACATAATGGAGAGAGCAGCTTCTGTTGCTAGCAGGAATGGATCTGGACTACTAATCATGGAAGACGTCAACCATGGGAAGATAGATTGGGAGAACAGAGACCCGCATGGAGGACCAGAAACATGGAGAGCTAAGGTGCTGGACGTGGCAACAAGAAAATTTCTAAGCCAGCACGTCAAGGATCCAACAAGAATGAGAGGAGAGGATGAACCAGCAATGCTTGATTTGATATTTACCCTAAATGAGTGGGATATAAGGGAAGTCAAGATGGAAGCGCCCTTGGGAATGAGTGATCACAGTGTTTTGAACTTTGAGTACCTGGTAGAGCTAGGAATTATCCCCCCCCCCCAAAAAAAAAAAGAACTAGGAAACAAAAGGCTGGCATACCGAAAGGGAAATTATGAGGAGATGAGAAGCTTCTTGTGGGAAATACCTTGGGACACAGACCTCAGAGCTAAGTCTGTACAAGATATGATGGACTATGTCACCCAAAAGTGTCAGGAGGCAGTAAGCAGATACATCCCGGCCCAAAAGGAAAAATCCGAGAAGCAAAAGAAGAATCCATGGTATAATAGGGCATGTATGGAAGCAAAGGTACTGAACAAAAGGGCGTGAAGGAACTTCTGGAATAACAGAACACCAGAAAGCAGAGAGAGATACCAGAGAACCGGGAATGAGTATGTCAGGGTGAGAAGAGAAACAGAGAAAAGTTATGAAAATGATATAGCAAACAAAGCCAAGACCGAACCAAAGCTACTCCACAGTCATATCAGAAGGAAAACAACAGTGAAAGAACAGGTAGTGAAACTTAGAACAGGCGAGGACAGGTATACAGAGAATGACAAAGAGGTGTGTGATGAACTCAACAAGAGGTTCCAAGAGGTCTTCACAACAGAACAAGGTGAGGTCACTGTGCTAGGAGAAAGGGAAGTAAACAAGGCGGCCTTGGAAGAGTTTGAAATTACGAGAGAGGAGGTCAAGTGACACCTGCTGGACCTGGATGTTAGAAAGGCTGTTGGTCCAGACGGGATCTCGCCATGGGTACTGAAAGAGTGTGCTGAGGCACTTTGGTTGCCACTCTCCATAGTGTATAGTAAGTCACTGGAGACGGGAGACCTACCAGAAATATGGAAGACGGCGAATGTGGTCCCAATATACAAAAAGGGCGACAGGCAAGAGGCACTGAACTACAGGCCAGTGTCCTTAACTTGTATACCATGCAAAGTGATGGAGAAGATCGTGAGAAAAAACCTGGTAGCAAATCTGGAAAGAAGGGACTTCGTGACAAATCGACAACATGGGTTCAGGGAGGGTAAATCTTGCCCTGACTGGCTTAATAGAATTCAATGACCAGGTAACACAGATTAAGCAAGAAAGAGAGGGCTGGGCGGACTGCATTTTCTTGCATTGTCGGAAAGCCTTTGACACAGTACCGCATAAGAGGCTGGTACATAAGCTGGAGAGACAGGCAGGTGTAGCTGGTAAGGTGCTCCAGTGGATAAGGGAGTACCTAAGCAATAGGAAGCAGAGAGTTACAGTGAGGGGTGAGACCTCCGATTGGCGTGAACTCACCAGTGGAGTCCCACAGGGCTCTGTACTCGGTCCTATCTTGTTTCTGATATATGTAAATGATCTCCCGGAGGGTATAGATTCATTTCTCTCAATGTTTGCGGACGATGCCAAAATTATGAGAAGGATTAAGACAGAAGAGGACTGTTTGAGGCTTCAAGAAGACCTAGACAAACTGCAAGAATGGTCGAACAAGTGGTTGTTAGAGTTTAACCCAACCAAATGTAATATAATGAAGATAGGTACAGGGAGCAGGAGGCCAAATACAAGGTATTATCTGGGAGAGGAAATTCTTCAGGAGTCAGAGAAAGGAAAAGACTTGGGAGTTGATATCACGCCAGACCTGTCTCCTGCAGCGCATATCAAGAGGATAACATCAGCGGCATATGCCAGGCTGGCCAACATACGAACGGCATTCAGAAATTTGTGTAAAGAATCATTCAGAACTTTGTATACCACATATGTCAGGCCAATCCTGGAGTATGCAGCCCCAGCATTGAGTCCGTATCTAGTCAAGGATAAGACTAAACTGGAAAAGGTTCAAAGATTTGCCACCAGATTAGTACCCGAGCTGAGAGGTATGAGCTACGAGGAGAGACTACGGGAATTAAACCTCACTTCGCTGGAAGACAGAAGAGTTAGGGGGGACATGATCACCACATTCAAGATTCTCAAGGGAATTGATAGGGTAGATAAAGACAGGCTATTTAACACAAGGGGCACACGCACAAGGGGACACAGGTGGAAACTGAGCGCCCAAATGAGCCACAGATATATTAGAAAGAACTTTTTAGTGTCAGAGTGGTTGACAAATGGAATGCATTAGGAAGTGATGTGGTGGAGGCTGACTCCATGCACAATTTCAAGTGTAGATATGATATAGCCCAATAGGCTCAGGAATCTGTACACCTGTTGAATGACGGTTGAGAGGCGGGACCAAAGAGCCAAAGCTCAACCCCCGCAAGCACAACTAGGTGAGTACAACTAGGTGAGTACACACACACACACACACACACACACACACACACACACACACACACACACACACACACACACATACACACACACACACACACACAGAGGCGGGACCAAAGAGCCAGAGCTCAACCCCCGCAAGCACAACTAGGTGAGTACAACTAGGTGAGTACACACACACACACACACACACACACACACACACACACACTAGTTGATAAAGGACTGTTTGTGTTCGTATCCATGTGTACTATTGTCATGACCGACAGACACGTGAAGCTATATGTGTTTATGTGTACCTGTAATTAAACTGACATGTGTACGGTAATTATCTGTATGTGTCCATTTTAAACGTACATATTAGTAAATGTTTATTTATGTAAATTGATTGACATATGTACGTATGCGCGCGTTTAGTGTTACTGTAATTTATATGGTTAACATGTATACGTTTGAATGACATAGTTTCCCATTATTGCCACATTTTTTGTTACTGTTTAGCTGTTCACTCTCACTCTCTGACCCCCTTCGACTAATTGTGCTCACGTGTGTTTGTTCAAGGTTTGTTCAATCCCTCTCTTAAGCCTCTACATCATTCTCTTGAGCCTCTGCATCACTCTCTTGAGCCTCTGCATAACTCTCTTAAGCCTCTGCCTTTCTCTCTTGAGCCTCTGCATCTCTCTCTTGAGCCTCTGCATCCCTCTCTGGAGCCTCAGCATCACTCTCTTGATCCTCTGCATCACTCTCTTGAGCCTTTTGCCGCACTCTCTTCAGCCTCTGCATCATTCTCTTGAGCCTCTGCATCCCTCTCTAAAGCCTCTGCATCACTCTCTTGAGCCTCTGCATCCCTCTATTAAGCCTCTGCATCACTCTCTTGAGCCTCTGCATCACTCTCTTAAACCTCTGTATCCCTCTCTTGATCCTCTACATCACTCTCTTGAGCCTCTGCATCATTCTCTTGAGCCTCTACATCCCTCTCTTAAGCCTCTACATCATTCTCTTGAGCCCATGCATCACTCTCTTGAGCCTCTGCATCACTCTCTTAAGCCTCTGCATCTCTCTCTTGAGCCTCTGCATCACTCTCTTCATCCTCTGCATCACTCTTTTGAGCCTCTGCATCATTCTATTGAGCCTCTGCATCCCTCTCTTGAGCCTCAACATCATTCTCTTGAGCCTCTGCATCCCTCTCTTGAGCCTCAACATCATTCTCTTGAGCCTCTGCATCCCTCTCTTGAGCCTTTTTCATTACTCTTTTAAGCCTCTGCATCCCTCTCTTGAGCCTCTGCATCACTCTCACGTGCCTCTGCATCTTTCTCTTGTGCCTCTGCATCCCTCACTTTAGCCTCTGCATCCCTTTCCTGAGCCTCTGCATCCCTCTCTTGAGCCTATTCATCCCTCTCTTGAGCCTCTGCATCCCTCTCTTGAGCCTCTGCATCCCTCTCTTAAGCCTCTACATCACTCTCTTAAGCCTCTGCATCACTCTCGTAAACCTCTGAATCACTCTCTTGAGCCTCTCCATCACTCTCTTGAGCCCCTGCATCCCTCTCTTGAGCCTCTGCATCACTCTCTTGAGCCTCTGCATCACCGAATTAGGCCATTATCATCAAATTAGGCCATATTTTGCCGTTTTTCCACGTTTTTGTGAATTTTCTGTTTATTGGTATTAATTCATTATATATACGATAAAAATGATGCAAACATATAATTGGTTAGAAATTAACCATAAATCCTTCATTTTCAATCAACTATTTGTTTCCCGTTAAGATACTGAGTAAGATATTTAAAAGGGGAGAAGTTCTGTTTTTATTGCATATATCGACGTTTCAGCCTGATTAGAGCGGTTTTACGTGTACATCGTAATATAAACATAAAATCTGGAACATTTTAGTAAATTCTAATGAAAACACATTAATTTTTATCATTTGTATTGGAAACAACATTTCAATATGTCATTTCTAGGATCTAAGTAATACGAAACCTCGACTTATAATCTGAAGTTAAAATCCTCAAATTTGGTAATATAGTGACTTTTTTCACGTTTTTCATGTAGTGTGATTTTACGTATTTATTCGTTTTACCAATAATTCGATACTATTTCATGTTTTCTCACGATATGTGATTTGGCCTTCAAATCTCAGAATTTCGCATAATATTGCATTTTTTAGCAAGTTTTCTTGCATTTTGTACTAAAAATCATCGAATTTAGCAATATTTTGACGTTCATCATCCCCCTTTTTCTTTATTTATTTAAACAAAATATCATCGAATTAGGCAATATTTTCCCGTTTTTCCACGTTTTTGTGAATTTTCAGTTTATTGTTATTAATTTATTATATATACGATAAAAATGATATATTTAAATAAATAAAATTTATTATTTTTAAGTAAATAAATATTTAAAATTTATTTATTTAAAATATTTAAATTGTTTAAATAAATAAATAAAATATATAACAATTATATAAATATTATATTATAATATAAATATAAATAAAAATATTATATAAATTATAAAAACATATATAAATATATATGTATATTTAAATATTGATCTGTATGGATATGGACCCTGTGGGTCCAGGAGGCCATCTGTGTCCCCTCAGATGGTCTCCCTTATCACAGTTTGTGTCTATGGGTGTGTGTCAGTGTGTGAGTGTGAGTGTCACTGTGAGTGTCCGGGTGAGTGTGGGTGTCCCTGTGAGTGTCCGGATGATTATGTGTCCGGTTACATCTGTGGTTTCAGGAGGCCATCTGTGTCCCCTCAGATGGTCTCCCTTATCACAGTCTATGGATGTGTGTGTGTGAGTGTCCCTGTGAATGTTCGGATAAGGGTGTGTGTGTGAGTGTCCGGATTTATGTGAGGTTTGGTTCCAGGAACCATTTGTGTCCCTCCTCCCCCAAATCTCCTCCCTTATTCCCACCGTGGGTTCGAATCCCAGGTGATTAGACCTACCCTAGGTCTATGGATCCAAGGTATCCATCCGTGGGCCCAACGGATTTCACCCCTTCCCCACTTACCTAGAGCCAGGCCAATTCCAGCTATCCAGGGAACCTGTCGAAGCAGAGGCAGCTACAGGAGGGGACACACAAATATTTGTGCCCTGCAGTTACACAGCCGTTCCGACAGGCTCGATCGCAATCTATCCAGATGAGAACACGTTCTCCTCCGACTAGACCACGCTGGAGTCGCTGTATGTGTAAAATTTGGTTCCTTTATTTATAGTTAGTATTTTTGGTGTATTAATTGATTTGTTTTATATTTTTAATGACTTAGGTAGAGTGATTTAGGGAGTAGGGGGAGGTTTCAGGTTGTAGCGTGTGTAGTAGATTATACGAGATCGTGGTTAGTTAGTATTTATCTAGTTGTGTTCACCTCGTTGTTCTTGCGAGGTTTGAACTCTGCTCTTTCGGCCGCCTCTCAACTGTGAATCAATCAATTTTTACTAGCTAATAAAAAAAAAAAATTTCACATACACACACCCAGGAAGCAGCCCGTAACAGGTGTCTAATGCCCAAGTACCTATGTACTGCTAGGTAAGAGGAGCATCAGAATGAATGAAACTCTGCTGATTTTCGTTTGCGCCATCACCAGGGGATCGAACTTTGACCCTAGGATTACGAGTCGAGAGCGCTGTCCACTCAGCTATAAAGCCCCCAAGTGTGTGTATTGGTGCAAAAGATAATTTGGGCGAGGTTAATGAAAAGGAATGATGTTTGGTGGCCTTGAAGGCGCTGGAAGACGGTTGCCAGTTATGAATTTAAATTATAAATTGATTAAGATAGGATATATATGCAAAAGACGTTGTGAGAGATAGTAAGAAAAGTGTTTCTGACTGAGGTTAGGTACTGTGTGATTGACTTGTATGTTAGGACAAAGAAGATTTATCAGAAACATAGATGTTCTTTAGAAATGTTTGTTTGCAAATAGTTGCAAATTATTGGGTAAAAAGCCAATGGTTACCGTACCTTGAACAAACACACGTGAGCACAATTAGTCGACGGGGGTCAGAGAGTGAGAGTGAACAGCGAAACAGTAGCAAAAAATGTGACAATAATGGGAAACTATGTCATTCAAACGTATACATGTTAACCATATAAATTACAGTAACACTAAACGCGCGCATACGTACATATGTCAATCAATTTACATAAATAAACATTCACTAATATGTACCTTTAAAATGGACACATACAGATAATTACCGTACACATGTCAGTTTAATTACAGGTACACATAAACACATATAGCTTCACGTGTCTGTCGGTCATGACAATAGTACACATGGATACGAACACAAACAGTCCATTATCAACTAGTGTGTGTGTGTGTGTTTACTAGTTGTGTTTACTACTTGTGTTTTTGCGGGGGATGAGCTTTGCTCTTTCGGCCCGCCTCTCAACTGTCAATCAACTGTTTACTAACTACTTTTTTTTTTTTTTTTTTTTTTCTCCCCACACCACACACACACACACACACCCCAGGAAGCAGCCCGTGACAGCTGACTAACTCCCAGGTACCTATTTACTGCTAGGTAACAGGGGCACTTAGGGTGAAAGAAACTTTGCAAATTTGTTTCTGCCTCGTGCGGGAATCGAACCCGCGCCACAGAATTACGAGTCCTGCGCGCTATCCACCAGGCTACGAGGCCCCTAGGGTGTGTGTGTGTGTGTGTGTGTGTGTGTGTGTGTACTCACCTAGTTGTACTCACCTAGTTGTCCTTGCGGGGGTTGAGCTCTGGCTCTTTGGTCCCGCCTCTGTGTGTGTGTGTGTGTGTGTGTGTGTGTGTGTGTGTGTGTGTGTGTGTGTGTGTGTGTGTGTGTGTGTGTGTGTGTGTGTGTGTACTCACCTAGTTGTACTCACCTAGTTGTGCTTGCGGGGGTTGAGCTTTGGCTCTTTGGTCCCGCCTCTCAACCGTCATTCAACAGGTGTACAGATTCCTGAGCCTATTGGGCTATATCATATCTACACTTGAAACTGTGCATGGAGTCAGCCTCCACCACATCACTTCCTAATGCATTCCATTTGTCAACCACTCTGACACTAAAAAAGTTCTTTCTAATATATCTGTGGCTCATTTGGGCGCTCAGTTTCCACCTGTATCCCCTTGTGCGTGTGCCCCTTGTGTTAAATAGCCTGTCTTTATCTACCCTATCAATTCCCTTGAGAATTTTGAATGTGGTGATCATGTCCCCCCTAACTCTTCTGTCTTCCAGCGAAGTGAGGTTTAATTCCCGTAGTCTCTTCTCGTAGCTCATGCCTCTCAGCTCGGGTACTAATCTGGTGACAAATCTTTGAACCTTTTCCAGTTTAGTCTTATCCTTGACTAGATACGGACTCCATGCTGGGGCTGCATACTCCAAGATTGGCCTGACATATGTGGTATACAAAGTTCTGAATGATTCTTTACACAAATTTCTGAATGCCGTTCGTATGTTGGCCAGCCTGGCATATGCCGCTGATGTTATCCTCTTGATATGCGCTGCAGGAGACAGGTCTGGCGTGATATCAACTCCCAAGTCTTTTTCTTTCTCTGACTCTGGAAGAATTTCCTCTCCCAGATAATACCTTGTATTTGGCCTCCTGCTCCCTGTACCTATCTTCATTATATTACATTTGGTTGGGTTAAACTCTAACAACCACTTGTTCGACCATTCTTGCAGTTTGTCTAGGTCTTCTTGAAGCCTCAAACAGTCCTCTTCTGTCTTAATCCTTCTCATAATTTTGGCATCGTCCGCAAACATTGAGAGAAATGAATCTATACCCTCCGGGAGATCATTTACATATATCAGAAACAAGATAGGACCGAGTACAGAGCCCTGTGGGACTCCACTGGTGAGTTCACGCCAATCGGAGGTCTCACCCCTCACTGTAACTCTCTGCTTCCTATTGCTTAGGTACTCCCTTATCCACTGGAGCACCTTACCAGCTACACCTGCCTGTCTCTCCAGCTTATGTACCAGCCTCTTATGCGGTACTGTGTCTTATGCGGCTTTCCGACAATGCAAGAAAATGCAGTCCGCCCAGCCATCTCTTTATTGCTTAATCTGTGTTACCTGGTCATAGAATTCTATTAAGCCTGTCAGGGCAAGATTTACCCTCCCTGAACCCATGTTGTCGATTTGTCACGAAGTCCCTTCTCTCCAGATGTGCTACCAGGTTTTTTCTCACGATCTTCTCCATCACTTTTCATGGTATACAAGTTAAGGACACTGGCCTGTAGTTCAATTTCGCATAATAGAATTTAGTAGAATTTCGCATAATAGAATTTAGTAGAATTTCGCATAATATTGCATTTTTTAGCAAGTTTTCTTGCATTTTGTACTAAAAATCATCGAATTTAGCAATATTTTGACGTTTATTTTTCCTCCTTTTCCTTTATTTATTTTTTTTTGTTTATTTTTCCCCCTTTTCCTTTATTTATTTAAACAAAATATCATCGAATTAGGCAATATTTTTCCGTTTTTCCACGTTTTTATGAATTTTCAGTTTATTGTTATTAATTTATTATATATACGATAAAAATGATATATTTAAATAAATAAAATTTATTATTTTTAAGTAAATAAATATTTAAAATTTATTTATTTAAAATATTTAAATTATTTAAATAAATAAATAAAATATATAAAATTTGTATACATGTATATATATGTATATTTAAATATTGATCTGTATGGATATGGACCCTGTGGGTCCAGGAGGCCATCTGTGTCCCCTCAGATGGTCTCCCTTATCACAGTTTGTGTCTATGGGTGTGTGTCAGTGTGTGAGTGTGAGTGTCACTGTGAGTGTCCGGGTGAGTGTGGGTGTCCCTGTGAGTGTCCGGATGATTATGTGTCCGGTTACATCTGTGGTTTCAGGAGGCCATCTGTGTCCCCTCAGATGGTCTCCCTTATCACAGTCTATGGATGTGTGTGTGTGAGTGTCCCTGTGAATGTTCGGATAAGGGTGTGTGTGTGTGTGTGAGTGAGTGTCCGGATTTATGTGAGGTTTGGTTCCAGGAACCATTTGTGTCCCTCCTCCCCCAAATCCCCCCCTTATTCCCACCGTGGGTTCGAATCCCAGGTAATTAGACCTACCCTAGGTCTATGGATCCAAGGTATCCATCCGTGAGCCCAACGGATTTCACCCCTTCCCCACTTTCCTAGGGCCAGGCCAATTCCAGCTATCCAGGGAACCTGTCGAAACAGAGGCAGCTACAGGAGGGGACACACAAATATTTGTGCCCTGCAGTTACACAACCGTTCCGACAGACTCGATCGCATTCTATCCAGATGAGAACACGTTCTCCTCCGACTAGACCACGCTGGAGTCGCTGTATGTTTAAAATTTGGTTTCTTTATTTATAGTTAGTATTTTTGGTGTATTAATTGATTTGTTTTATATTTTTAATGACTTAGGTAGAGTGATTTAGGGAGTGGGGGGAGGTGGGGGGGGGGAGGTTGTAGCGTGTGTAGTAGATTATACGAGATCGTGGTTAGTTAGTATTTATCTAGTTGTGTTCACCTCGTTGTTCTTGCGAGGGTTGAACTCTGCTCTTTCGGCCGCCTCTCAACTGTGTATCAATCAATTTTTACTAGCTAATAAAAAAAATTCCACATACACACACCCAGGAAGCAGCCCGTAACAGGTGTCTAATGCCCAAGTACCTATGTACTGCTAGGTAAGAGGAGCATCAGAATGAATGAAACTCTGCTGATTTTCGTTTGCGCCATCACCGGGGGATCGAACTTTGACCCTAGGATTACGAGTCGAGAGCGCTGTCCACTCAGCTATAAAGCCCTCTAGTGTGTGTATTAGTGCAAAGGAAAATTCGGGCGAGGTTAATGGAAAGGAATGATGTTTGGTGGCCTTGAAGGCGCTGGAAGAGGGTTGCCAGTTATGAATTTAAATTATAAATTGATTAAGATAGGATATATATGCAAAAGACGTTGTGAGAGATAGTAAGAAAAGTGTTTCTGACTGAGGTTAGGTACTGTGTGATTGACTTGTATGTTAGGAAAAAAAATATTTATCAGAAACATAGATGTTCTTTAGAAATGTTTGTTTGCAAATAGTTGCAAATTATTGGGTAAAAAGCCAATGGTTACCGTACCTTGAACAAACACACGTGAGCACAATTAGTCGACGGGGGTCAGAGAGTGAGAGTGAACAGCGAAACAGTAACAAAAAATGTGGCAATAATGGGAAACTATGTCATTCAAACGTATACATGTAAACCATATAAATTACAGTAACACTAAACGCGCGCATACGTACATATGTCAATCAATTTACATAAATAAACATTCACTAATATGTATCTTTAAAATGGACACATACAGATAATTACCGTACACATGTCAGTTTAATTACAGGTACACATAAACATATAGCTTCACGTGTCTGTCGGTCATGACAATAGTACACACGATTGACGAATAGACGGATGCATAGATGAGTTGATGGACGGAAAGACAGATGACTATGTGGATTGATAGAAAGATAAGTTGATGGACGGATACATGGATAGATAGATGTAAATAATGATAAATGGTTGGTTTAATGGGAAGAGAGATTGATGGATTGACAGATATAAGTAGATAGATAGATGGATACATTGATGGATACTTTTGTGCTAGGTTAACAGTCGAATCAGGTTAACGAATATCTTTCGATTTGCTCTTGCATCAACCAGGATTCGATCGGGGACCATTAGGATTATACCCATCGAACTCTCTCCATTTAGACGCTAGGCCTCCAGTTTGTGTGTGTGTTTGTGTGTGTGTGTGTGTGTGTGTGTGTGTGTGTATGTGTGTGTGTGTGTGTGTGTGTGTGTGTGTTTGTGTGTGTGTGTTAGTTAGAGAGAAATAGATGTAGTAGATATAAAAGAGGATAAATACATTTATTTGATAGGCGGGGTCCAAGAGCTAATAACTCGATTCTGCAGATACATATAGTAAATATAAGGATAAAACACACACACACACACACACACACACACAGGCACACACACACACTCTGTATCGAAAACCCCCCTTTCCTTCCTGTCCTCCCGCCCCGTTCACCCCATTCCCTCTCTGTCCTTTCCTCTTCACTTGACCCCCCACTCCTCATCCCAGTATCCTCTGCAACCCTGGTATCCACCTCACAAATCCTCACACCCATGGCACGGCTTCCTCCACCAGCAGAACATTCACCAAGGAGAAGATTTGAGAAGGGACAGAAGAAAGTGAGCCTCAAGGCAATGTACACTAACATAGACGGTATTACAAATAAAGCAAATGAACTTGGAGAATGGGTACTAGAGGAAAACCCAGACATAATAGCTCTAACAGAAACAAAGCTGACGAAACCAATAACAAATGTAGTGTTCCCACAGGACTATTATGTTATGAGGAAAGAGAGAGAAGGAAGAGGTGGGGGTGGTGTAACTCTGCTGGTAAGAAAAGGCTAGGATTTCGAGGAGTTGGTTGTTCAGGGATGTGAAGGTTTCAGTGACTACATAATAGGAACAATACAACTGGAGGGCAAAAAATTATAGTCGTAGTCATATATAATCCACCACCAAATGACAAAAGACCCAGACAGGAATATGATAGAAACAATATGGCCACCATTAACATAATGGAGAGAGCAGCTTCTGTTGCTAGCAGGAATGGATCTGGACTACTAATCATGGGAGACGTCAACCATGGGAAGATAGATTGGGAGAACAGAGACCCGCATGGAGGACCAGAAACATGGAGAGCTAAGCTGCTGGACGTGGCAACAAGAAAATTTCTAAGCCAGCACGTCAAGGATCCAACAAGAATGAGAGGAGAGGATGAACCAGCAATGCTTGATTTGATATTTACCCTAAATGAGTGGGATATAAGGGAAGTCAAGATGGAAGCGCCCTTGGGAATGAGTGATCACAGTGTTTTGAACTTTGGGTACCTGGTAGAGCTAGGAATTATCCCCCCCCCCCCAAAAAAAAAGAACTAGGAAACAAAAGGCTGGCATACCGAAAGGGAAATTATGAGGAGATGAGAAGCTTCCTAAGGGAAATACCTTGGGACACAGACCTCAGAGCTAAGTCTGTACAAGATATGATGGACTATGTCACCCAAAAGTGTCAGGAGGCAGTAAGCAGATACATCCCGGCCCAAAAGGAAAAATCCGAGAAGCAAAAGAAGAATCCATGGTATAATAGGGCATGTATGGAAGCAAAGGTACTGAACAAAAGGGCGTGGAGGAACTTCCGGAATAACAGAACACCAGAAAGCAGAGAGAGATACCCGAGAATAAGGAATGAGTATGTCAGCGTGAGAAGAGAAACAGAGAAAAGTTATGAAAATGATATAGCAAACAAAGCCAAGACCGAACCAAAGCTACTCCACAGTCATATCAGAAGGAAAACAACAGTGAAAGAACAGGTAGTGAAACTTAGAACAGGCGAGGACAGGTATACAGAGAATGACAAAGAGGTGTGTGATGAACTCAACAAGAGGTTCCAAGAGGTCTTCACAACAGAACAAGGTGAGGTCACTGTGCTAGGAGAAAGGGAAGTAAACAAGGCGGCCTTGGAAGAGTTTGAAATTACGAGAGAGGAGGTCAAGTGACACCTGCTGGACCTGGATGTTAGAAAGGCTGTTGGTCCAAACGGGATCTCGCCATGGGTACTGAAAGAGTGTGCAGAGGCACTTTGGTTGCCACTCTCCATAGTGTATAGTAGGTCACTGGAGACGGGAGACCTACCAGAAATATGGAAGACGGCGAATGTGGTCCCAATATACAAAAAGGGCGACAGGCAAGAGGCACTGAACTACAGGCCAGTGTCCTTAACTTGTATACCATGCAAAGTGATGGAGAAGATCGTGAGAAAAAACCTGGTAGCACATCTGGAGAGAAGGGACTTCGTGACAAATCGACAACATGGGTTCAGGGAGGGTAAATCTTGCCCTGACTGGCTTAATAGAATTCTATGACCAGGTAACACAGATTAAGCAAGAAAGAGAGGGCTGGGCGGACTGCATTTTCTTGCATTGTCGGAAAGCCTTTGACACAGTACCGCATAAGAGGCTGGTACATAAGCTGGAGAGACAGGCAGGTGTAGCTGGTAAGGTGCTCCAGTGGATAAGGGAGTACCTAAGCAATAGGAAGCAGAGAGTTACAGTGAGGGGTGAGACCTCCGATTGGCGTGAACTCACCAGTGGAGTCCCACAGGGCTCTGTACTCGGTCCTATCTTGTTTCTGATATATGTAAATGATCTCCCGGAGGGTATAGATTCATTTCTCTCAATGTTTGCGGACGATGCCAAAATTATGAGAAGGATTAGGACAGAAGAGGACTGTTTGAGGCTTCAAGAAGACCTAGACAAACTGCAAGAATGGTTGAACAAGTGGTTGTTAGAGTTTAACCCAACCAAATGTAATATAATGAAGATAGGTACAGGGAGCAGGAGGCCAAATACAAGGTATTATCTGGGAGAGGAAATTCTTCAGGAGTCAGAGAAAGAAAAAGACTTGGGAGTTGATATCACGCCAGACCTGTCTCCTGCAGCGCATATCAAGAGGATAACATCAGCGGCATATGCCAGGCTGGCCAACATACGAACGGCATTCAGAAATTTGTGTAAAGAATCATTCAGAACTTTGTATACCACATATGTCAGGCCAATCCTGGAGTATGCAGCCCCATCATTGAGTCCGTATCTAGTCAAGGATAAGACTAAACTGGAAAAGGTTCAAAGATTTGCCACCAGATTAATACCCGAGCTGAGAGGTATGAGCTACGAGGAGAGACTACGGAATTAAACCTCACTTCGCTGGAAGACAGAAGAGTTATGGGGGACATGATCACCACATTCAAGATTCTCAAGGGAATTGATAGGGTAGATAAAGACAGGCTATTTAACACAAGGGGCACACGCACAAGGGGATACAGGTGGAAACTGAGCGCCCAAATGAGCCACAGATATATTAGAAAGAACTTTTTTAGTGTCAGAGTGGTTGACAAATGGAATGCATTAGGAAGTGATGTGGTGGAGGCTGACTCCATGCACAGTTTCAAGTGTAGATATGATATAGCCCAATAGGCTCAGGAATCTGTACACCTGTTGAATGACGGTTGAGAGTCGGGACCAAAGAGCCAAAGCTCAACCCCCGCAAGCACAACTAGGTGAGTACAACTAGGTGAGTACACACACACACACACACACACACACACACACACACACACACACACACACACACACACACACACACACACACACACACACACACACACACACATACACACACACACACACACACACAGGCGAGACCAAAGAGCCAGAGCTCAACCCCCGCCAGCACAACTAGGTGAGTACAGCTAGGTGAGTACACACACACACACACACACACACTAGTTGATAATGGACTGTTTGTGTTCGTATCCATGTGTACTATTGTCATGACCGACAGACACGTGAAGCTATATGTGTTTATGTGTACCTGTAATTAAACTGACATGTGTACGGTAATTATCTGTATGTGTCCATTTTAAACGTACATATTAGTGAATGTTTATTTATGTAAATTGATTGACATATGTACGTATGCGCGCGTTTAGTGTTACTGTAATTTATATGGTTAACATGTATACGTTTGAATGACATAGTTTCCCATTATTGTCACATTTTTTGTTACTGTTTCGCTGTTCACTCTCACTCTCTGACCCCCGTCGACTAATTGTGCTTACGTGTGTTTGTTCAAGGTTTTTTCAATCCCTCTCTTAAGCCTCTACATCATTCTCTTGAGCTTCTGCATCACTCTCTTGAGCCTCTGCATAACTCTCTTAAGCCTCTGCCTTTCTCTCTTGAGCCTCTGCATCACTCTCTTGAGCCTCTGCATCCCTCACTGGAGCTTCAGCATCACTCTCTTGATCCTCTGCATCACTCTCTTGAGCCTTTTGCCGCACTCTCTTCATCCTCTGCATCATTCTCTTGAGCCTCTGCATCCCTCTCTAAAGCCTCTGCATCACTCTCTTGAGCCTCTGCATCTCTCTATTAAGCCTCTGCATCACTCTCTTGAGCCTCTGCATCCCTCTCTTGAGCCTCTGCATCACTCTCTCGAGCCTCTGCACCACTCTCTTGAGCCTCTGCATCCCTCTCTTGATCCTCTACATCACTCTCTTGAGCCTCTGCATCATTCTCTTGAGCCTCTTCATCCCTCTCTTAAGCCTCTACATCATTCTCTTGAGCCCATGCATCACTCTCTTGAGCCTCTGCATCACTCTCTTAAGCCTCTGCATCTCTCTCTTGAGCCTCTGCATCACTCTCTTCATCCTCTGCATCACTCTCTTGAGCCTCTGCATCATTCTATTGAGCCTCTGCATCCCTCTCTTGAGCCTCAACATCATTCTCTTGAGCATCTGCATCTCTCTCTCTCTTGAGCCTCAACATCATTCTCTTGAGCCTCTGCATCCCTCTCTTGAGCCTTTTTCATTACTATTTTAAGCCTCTGCATCCCTCTCTTGAGCCTCTGCATCACTCTCAAGTGCCTCTGCATCTTTCTCTTGTGCCTCTGCATCCCTCACTTTAGCCTCTGCATCCCTTTCCTGAGCCTCTGCATCCCTCTCTTGAGCCTATTCATCCCTCTCTTGAGCATCTGCATCCCTCTCTTGAGCCTCTGCATCCCTCTCTTAAGCCTCTACATCACTCTCTTAAGCCTCTGCATCACTCTCGTAAACCTCTGAATCACTCTCTTGAGCCTCTCCATCACTCTCTTGAGCCCCTGCATCCCTCTCATGAGCCTCTGCATCAGTCTCTTGAGCCTCTGCATCACCGAATTAGGCCATTATCATCAAATTAGGCCATATTTTGCCGTTTTTCCACGTTTTTGTGAATTTTCTGTTTATTGGTATTAATTCATTATATATACGATAAAAATGATGCAAACATAAAATTGGTTTGAAATTAACCATAAATCCTTCATTTTCAATCAACTATTTGTTTCCCGTTAAGATACTGAGTAAGATATTTAAAAGGGGAGAAGTTCTGTTTTTATTGCATATATCGACGTTTCAGCCGGATTAGAGCGGTTTTACGTGTACATCTTCCATTGGTAATATAAACATAAAATCTGGAACATTTTAGTAAATTCTAATGAAAACACATTAATTTTTATCATTTGTATTGGAAACAACATTTCAATATGTCATTTCTAGGATCTAAGTAATACGAAACCTCGACTTATAATCTGAAGTTAAAATCCTCAAATTTGGTAATATAGTGACTTTTTTCACGTTTTTCATGTAGTGTGATTTTACGTATTTATTCTTTTTACCAATAATTCGATACTATTTCATATTTTCTCACGATATGTGATTTGGCCTTCAAATCTCAGAATTTCGCATAATATTGCATTTTTTAGCATGTTTTCTTGCGTTTTGTACTAAAAATCATCGAATTTAGCAATATTTTGACGTTCATCATCCCCCTTTTCCTTTATTTATTTAAACAAAATATCATCGAATTAGGCAATATTTTGCCGTTTTTCCACGTTTTTGTGTATTTTCAGTTTATTGTTAATAATTCTTTATATATAAGATAAAAATGATGCAAACACATAATTGATTAGAAATTAACCTTTAATACTTCATTTTCAATCAACCATTTGTTTCTCGTTAAAATACTGAGTAGGATATTGAAAAGGGGAGAAGTTTGGTTTTTATTGCATATATCGACGTTTCAGCCGGATTAGAGCGGTTTTACGTGTACATCTTCCATCGGTAATATAAACGGAAAATCAGGAACATTTTAGTTAATTCTAATGAAAACACATTGTTTTTTATCATTTGTATTGGAAACAACATTGTCATATGTCTTTTCTTGGAGCTAAATAATACGAAACCTCACTCTATGATTTGAAGTTAAAATCCTCAAATATGGTAACATAGTGACTTTTTCATGGTAATCATGTAGTTTGATATTACGTAAATATATTCATTTTTACCAATATTTCGATACTATTTCATGTAGTATCACGATATGTGATTTGGCCTTCAAATCTCAGAATTTCGCATAATATTGCATTTTAAGCAAGTTTTCTTGCATTTTGATTCGTACGAAAAATCATCGAATTTAGCAATATTTTGACGTTTATCATCCCCTTTTCCTTTATGTGATTTAAACAAAATATCATCGAATTAGGCAATATTTTGGCGTTTTTCCACGTTTTTGTGAATTTTCAGTTTATTGGTATTAATTCATTATATATACGATAAAAATGATGCAAACACATAATTGATTAGATAATAACCTTAAATACTTCATTTTGAATCAACTATTTGTTTCTCGTTAAAATACTGAATAAGATATTGAAAAAGGAAGAAGTTCTGTTTTTATTGCATATATCGACATTTCAGCCGGAATAGACCGGTTTTTGTGTAAATCTTCCATCGGTAATATAAACGGAAAATCAGGAACATTTTAGTTAATTCTATTGAAAACACATTGATTTTTATCATTTGTATTGGAAACAACATTGTCATATGTCTTTTCTTGGATCTAAATAATACGAAACCTCGCTCTAACATATGAAGTTAAAATCCTCAAATATGGTTTTATACAAATGGTAAAAATCAATGTGTTTTCATTAGAATTAACTAAAATGTTCCTGATTTTCCGTTTATATTACCGATTGAAGATGTACACGAAAACCGCTCTATTCCGGCTGAAACGTCGATATATGCAATAAAAACAGAACTTCTTCCCTTTTCAATATCTTACTCAGTATTTTAACGAGAAACAAATGGTTGATTGAAAATGAAGTATTTAAGGTTATTATCTAATCAATTATGTGTTTGCATCATTTTTGTCGTATATTTAATGAATTAATAACAATAAACTGAAAATTCACAAAAACGTGGAAAACGGCAAAATATTGCCTAATTCGATGATATTATGTTTAAATCACATAAAGGAAAGGGCATGATAAACGTCAAAATATTCCTAAATTTGATGATTTTTCGTTCGAAACAAAATGCAAGAAAACTTGCTTAAAATGCAATATTATGCAAAATTCTGATATTTGAAGGCCAAATCACATATACTACATGAAATAGTATCGAAATATTGGTAAAAATGAATATATTCACGTAATATCAAACTACATGAAAACGTGAAAAAAGTCACTATTTAACCATATTTGAGGATTTTAACTTCAAATCAAAGAGCGAGGTTTCGTATTATTTAGATCCAAGAAAAGACATATGACAATGTTGTTTCCAATACAAATGATAAAAATCAATGTGTTTTCATTAGAATTAACTAAAATGTTCCTGATTTTCCGTTTATATTACCGTTGGAAGATGTACACGAAAACCGCTCTATTCCGGCTGAAACGTCGATATATGCAATAAAAACAGAACTTCTTCCCTTTTCAATATCTTACTCAGTATTTTAACGTGAAACAAATGGTTGATTGAAAATGAAGTACCTAAGGTTATTATCTAATCAATTATGTGTTTGCATCATTTTTATCGTATATATAATGAATTAATACCAATAAACTGAAAATTCACAAAAACGTGGAAAAACGGCAAAATATTGCCTAATTCGATGATATTTTGTTTAAATCACATAAAGGAAAAGGGGATGATAAACGTCAAAAATTGCTAAATTCGATGATTTTTCGTACGAAACAAAATGCAAGAAAACTTGCTTAAAATTCAATATTATGCGAAATTCTGAGATTTGAAAGCCAAATCACATATCGTGATACTACATGAAATAGTATCGAAATATTGGTAAAAATGAATATATTTACGTAATATCAAAGTACATGAATAACGTGAAAAAGTCACTATGTTAAAATATTTGAGGATTTTAACTTCAAATCATAGAGTGAGGTTTCGTATTATTTAGCTCCAAGAAAAGACATATGACAATGTTGTTTCCAATACAAATGATAAAAAACAATGTGTTTTCATTAGAATTAACTAAAATGTTCCTGATTTTCCGTTTATATTACCGATGGAAGATTTACACAAAAACCGGTCTATTCCGGCTGAAATGTCGATATATGCAATAAAAACCTAACTTCTCCCCTTTTCAATATCTTACTCAGTATTTTAACGAGAAACAAATAGATGATTGAAAATGAAGTATTTAAGGTTATTATCTAATCAATTATGTGTTTGCATCATTTTTATCGCATATATAATGAATTAATACCCATAGACTGAAAATTCACAAAAACGTGGAAAAACATCAAAATATTGCCTAATTCGATGATATTTTGTTTAAATCACATAAAGGAAAAGGAAATGATAAACGTCAAAATTTTGCTAAATTCGATGATTTTTCGTACGCAACAAAATGCAAGAAAACTTGCTTAAAATGCAATATTATGCGAAATTCTGAGATTTGAAGGCCAAATCACATATCGTGATACTACATGAAATAGTATCAAAATATTGGTAAAAATGAATATATTTGCGTAATATCAAACTACATGAAAAACGTGAAAAAGATCACTATTTTACCATATATGAGGATTTTAGCTTCAAATCATAAAGCGAGGTTTCGTATTATTTCAACCATCTCACTATTTCTCTTCAACCATCTCTTGAGCCTCTGCAACACTCTCTTCAGACTCTGTATCACTGTCTTAAGCCTCTGAATCCCTCTCTTGGGGCCTCTGCATAACTCTCTCGAGCCTCTGCATCACTCTCTTGATCCTCTGCATCACTCTCGTAAGCCTCTGAATCACTCTCTTGATCCTCTGCATCCCTCTCTTGAGCCTCTGCATCCCTTTCTTAATCCTCTGCATCACTCTCTTAATCCTCTGCATCACTCTCTTGATCCTCTGCATCACTCTCTTGAGCCTCTGCATCACTCTCTTGATCGTCTGCATCACTCTCTTGAGCCTCTGCATCACTCTCTTGAGCCTCTACATCACTCTCTTTCAACCCGTTCTCACACAAGACAGTACATATATGACTAGTGCTTAAAGTCAATATGTGGAATGTGATTTAGTACATATGTGATATATTCCCAGTTAACTTTTTTACCAAGGCTCAAACTCTTCCTCACGTACCAATTTACGTCTCACAGTACTCGTCCATCAACGTAGATAGCTGAATAGTCGTGATTGGTTCAATTATAACGAAAATTGTAGTTTTCAGGTCCCACATGGGTTGTGAAATTCACCTACTATTGTCCATGCTCTTATAATATTACAGATCAGCTACATCCTATTGAAGGCTCGTAGTTTTGTTTTGAGAAATATTAGTTGTTCTTAGTAAATTATAATAAGCACAATAAATTATTACATAGAATAAGTGCTTCACCAATCAATATTATATACCATAGTTTGTGCTTTAGAAATCTTTAAAGAATGTTTTGTAGGAACGCTAACAGAAAACGATGTTATGTTGGAATGTATATAGGGTAAACTACTGCAAACAGGATGGTATGGTGTGGATTATTGGAAACTATAGGATTAGTATAGGGTCCACTACCACCTGTTAGGTGGGTAAGGGGTCCAATAACACCCGCAGGATGAGTATGGGGGTCACATCCACCCACAGGAATGGTATGGGGATCACTTCCACCCACAGGAAGGGTATGGGATCCAATACCATCCACTGGATGTGTATTGCGTCCACTACCACCGACAGGATGGGTATGGGCTCACAACCACCCACAGGATAGGTATGGGGTCCAATACCACCCACAGGATGAGTATGGGGTCCACTATAACCCACAGGATGGGTATGGGGCTCCAACCACCAACAAAATAAGTATGGGGTACAATAACACCCACTGGATATGTATGGCATCCATTGCCCCCACAGGATGACTATAGGGTACAGTATCGCCCACAGGATTAGTATATAGGGTTCACTGCCGCCCACAGAGTCGGTATGGGGTCCACCGCCACCCACAGGGTCGGTATGGGGTCCACTACCGCCCACAGGGTCGTTATGAAGTCAACTACCGTCCACAGGGTCGGTAGGGGTCCACTACCGCCCACAGGGTCGGCAGGGGGTCCACTGCCACCCACTGGGTCGGTAGGGGGTCCACTGCCGCCCACAGGATCGATAGGGGGTCCACTGCCGCCCACAGGGTCGATATGGGGGGGTCCACTACCGCCCACAGGATCGATAGGGGGTCCACTGCCGCCCACAGGGTCGGTAGGGGGTCCACTGCCGCCCACACGTTCGGTAGGGGTCCACTGCCGCCCACAGGGTCGGTAGGGGGTCCACTGCCGCCCACAGGATCGATAGGGGGTCCACTGCCGCCCACAGGGTCGATAGGGGGTCCCTTACCGCCCACAGGGTCTCTATGAAGTCAACTACCGCCCATAGTGTTTGTATAGTGTCCACTATCGCCCATAGTGTTATTATGGGGTCCACTACCCCTCATAGGGTCGGTATGGGGGTCCATTACTACCCACAGGGTGTGTCTGGGGTCTATTTTGGCAATACTGCTTTTCCAATCTCATTTGTTGTTGAATGTAAAATATTTGTTGCTCGACTTGCAACAATTTATATATATATATATATATATATATATATATATATATATAGTATAGTGCCTTTGCAATAATGTACCAATGTGTGTATTTTCATAACTCGTTTTAAATTGTTGAAAAATAAATAACTACATTGTGAATGCAAGTCAATGTTTACATGCTAAATCAGAGTTGCCAGATTCCGCTTAAAATAGCAAATTGTGCTTATTTTCAAAGCTTGAGAATTTAGCTTTAAAGTAGTTAAAAAACTACGAATTTCGCAATTTGCTATGTACTTTAGTGTACTATTTTAAAATAAGGTTGGTTTTTAAGCTGCAAGTCATATGAATCTCAAAAAAAGTATATTATTAACAATCTTATCTCCATAGTTCACTAGTTTCTGTAAATCAGATCTGGTAACTGTAGGCCAAGTACTGGAAGACTCAAGACACAATGTGTTGAAGCTATTCTCTTTGAAGAAGTCATCTCGACAGGATCTTCCAGCTCCAGCTATAAAACTTCACCAAACATGGATCTACCTAGTACATCAAATGGTAAGGAATTACTAAACTGTACAAAGTTTTATGCTAGAACATTTGTTACAGTCCCCTGTTCTATGTGTACTCCATCACATAGTGACGGAGTATGTGGGAATAATTTTGTTAACACTGTCCATTTGACA
Source organism: Procambarus clarkii (assembly GCF_040958095.1). Lineage (NCBI taxonomy): Eukaryota > Metazoa > Arthropoda > Malacostraca > Decapoda > Cambaridae > Procambarus > Procambarus clarkii. The sequence continues at coordinate 2,458,168 of NC_091175.1, read as the reverse complement.
TGGTGGTGGTGTATGGTGCTGGTGGTGTATGGTGCTGGTGGAGTATGATGCTGATGGTGTATGATGCTGATGGTGTATGATGCTGATGGTGTATGATGCTGATGGTGTATGATGCTGGTGTATGGTGCTGGTGGTGTATGATGCTGGTGGTGTATGATTCTGGTGGAGTATGATGCTGATGGTGTATGATGCTGATGGTGTATGATGCTGATGGTGTATGATGCTGGTGGTGTATGGTGCTGGTGGTGTATGGTGCTGGTGGTGTATGATGCTGGTGGTGTATGGTGCTGGTGGTGTATGGTGCTGGTGGTGTATGGTGCTGGTGGTGTATGGTGCTGGTGGTGTATGGTGTATGATGCTGGTGGTGTATTATGCTGATGGTGTATGATGCTGGTGATGTATGATGCTGATGGTGTATGATGCTGGTGGTGTATGATGCTGGTGGTGTATGATTCTGGTGGAGTATGATGCTGATGGTGTATGATGCTGATGGTGTATGATGCTGATGGTGTATGATGCTGGTGGTGTATGGTGCTGGTGGTGTATGGTGCTGGTGGTGTATGATGCTGGTGGTGTATGGTGCTGGTTGTGTATGGTGCTGGTGGTGTATGGTGCTGGTGGTGTATGGTGCTGGTGGTGTATGGTGTATGATGCTGGTGGTGTATTATGCTGATGGTGTATGATGCTGGTGATGTATGATGCTGATGGTGTATGATGCTGGTGGTGTATGATGCTGGTGGTGTATGATGCTGGTGGTGTATGGTGCTGTTGGTGTATGATGCTGGTGGTGTATGGTGCTGGTGGTGTTTGATGGTGGTGGTGAATCTGACACTGTCATATATATATATATATATATATATATATATATATATATATATATATATATATATATATATATATATATATATATATATGTCGTACCTAATAGCCAGAACGCACTTCTTTGCCTACTATTCAAGGCCCGATTTGCCTAATAAGCCAAGTTTTCATGAATTAATGTTTTTTCGTCTACCTAACCTACCTAACCTAACCTAACCTAGCTTTTTTGGGCTACCTAACCTAATCTTACCTATAAATATAGGTTAGGTTAGGTTAGGTAGGGTTGGTTAGGTTCGGTCATATATCTACGTTAATTTTAACTCCAATAAAAAAAAATTGACCTCATACATAGAGAAAAGGGTTGCTTTATCATTTCATAAGAAAAAAATTATAGTAAATATATTAATTCAGGAAAACTTGGCTTAATAGGCAAATCGGGCCTTGAATAGTAGGCTGAAAAGTGAGTTCTGGCTATTAGGTACGACATATATATATATATATGAGGGGTACCACCTCTGGTGCAAGTGTAGGGACCCATAGCCTCGGAGAAGAAAATAAAGAGTACTCAGAGAAGACCTTGTGGATCCTCACTGAACACTTTCATATTTTCTTCTCCTACCACCCTTATTCTTTTGGTATGTGTGTATATTTATCTAACTTTATTTGAAAACGTCATTACACAAAAAAAGTTACAATATTGATTAATATATATATATATATAATTTTTTTTTCTTCCAATAATATAGTATTCGCTTGAAATTAACAGCCTGGTCAATCAGGCTGTTGGATTCAACTCCTCTCAGTTTTGTTATACGAGTTACAGCATGGTTAATCACATCCAAAATTAAAGTTATTTCCAGATGCAGTCCTAAAATTTTTAACATTGCTCTCACTAGTGTTAATGTAGATTATTTCATAATTTAAATAATATATTTAATTACTGTAGTACATTTTAACAACAATTTAACTTATAATTTTTGCAGCATAGGTCATTTGAATATAAGTATTTTATTAGAAACTATTTCCTTCAGGTCTTCAGGGAAAATTCTTGAGGAGATGCACAAACTGCAAACAATGTGTGCATGTCCGAAGCAATGTTTGCAAGTTCTGCCAGTGTGACTTCCGAAACAGTAGAGAATTAATGAAGAAAGAAGAGGAAGCCCGTTTTCTACTTAAAGGCAAGAAGGCTTTAGAACGAAATACAGCAAGCCGGGTTCTACGAAGGATTGAAAATCAGGTATTGAAGTTTGTCTACATCTGTTGTATTCATTTGTATTCTTCTTATGCTGAACTTGCTTGATAAGGTATAGAATCAACATGAATAATGCTGTACAGTACTTACATACTATTTGTTTATTTATTTATATACAAGTTAGCACACTGGGATTATGAGAGTACATAGCATTGATGTTTTTACATTCTTGTAAAGCCACTAGCACACAGTGTTTTGGGCAGGTCCTTAATCTAACAGATAATTTTAAATAGGCAATTTAAAGCTTAAATGGAAAAAAATTGGCTGGTACATTCTAAGAAAGTATCACAAAGATTACTATGTACATTAAAGTAAAATTTGAGGGTTATCAACATATAAATTGTAGCATAATTTGAGGAATATTTCAAGGTATAATATAGTAAGATATGCATTCAATATAACAATCATGATATAAGGTGATAGCAATGATTACAATGGAAAAGTTGTATGGTTTAGGCACATATATTCTGGCATTGGATTTCATAAGATACAGTGCGAGTTTAATACACTAGTTAGGAAACTATCAAGAAAAAATTTAGGTACTTTTTGGTTTTATTTTTTAAAATGGCAGAAGTTGGACAGTTTTTAAATTTGTTAGCGAGTGAGTTCCATAGACAAGGTCCCTTTATTTGCATAGTGTATTTACACAGAATAACTTTGACTCTGGGGATATCAAAGATATTTATATATATATATATATATATATATATATATATATATATATATATATATATATATATATATATATATATATATATATATATATATATATATATATATATATAATTTCAATTCAATCATCTCTGTCATTGATGTATATGGCAAAAAGTGTGTGGCCCAATACAGCACTATGTCTTAACGTAATGGGTCCAAGGGCCCATAAGGTCTCGACAGCATTAAGGGCCCTTTAGCAAACCAGTGTGCTGGGGCCCCTATGACACCCATGACGTCTTTGTATCATTTCAAGTTTGTACATGTACTTCTTAAGATATGGGCACCATACAACTGCTGCATATTCTAGCTTTTGTCTAAAAAAATCATGAACAATTTATTTATTATTTATCCATGAATGCCAGAACTAAACCCTGTGGTACTCCACTCGTGACATTTCTCCAGTCCAATACATTGCCTCTGATTACTGCCCTCATTTTTCTATCAGTTTGAAATTTTTTAATCCATGTTAGAAGCTTACCTGTCACCCCTCCAATATGTTCCAGTTTCCAGAACAAACTCTTATGTGGAATTCTGTTGAATGCGTCTTTTAGGTCCAGATAGATGCAGTCAACCCAACCATATCTTTCCTGTAAAATTTCTGCGGCTCGATCATAGTAACTGATTAAATTTGTTACACAGGATCTTCCATTTCAAAATTTTTTATTTTTTATTTTTATTTTTTTTCCAGCACGCACAAGGAAGCTTGATGCAGATAAACTTACATTAGGATCAGAAGGTGATAGCGATAATGCCTTGGAAAAAAATCCTGACGAGCTACAAGTGCAGCAGGTGCATAAAGTCCAAAAAGTACCGCAGGTGCAAGAAATTCAACAAGTACAAAAAGTTCCGCAGGTGGAACATTTACAAAAAGTTCCACAGGTGCAACAAGGGCTACCATTAGCAATCATTCAGAAACAGCAAGAAGTACAAGTAGTAAAATTTGAACCACAGGGAACTACACCAGGAAAACAGTGTAGTAACAACGGAATGGGAATTTTAAAATACCTGAGGAAACAGGTAAAAAAGGACAAACAATAGAAATGGTTCCTTACACCTTATTATTTGGTAGTTTATAGGTATTTTACTTATAATACTTTATATTATGTCTACAGTTTATAATTTAGTTTACAGTTAATTTACTTTTCAACTTCCATATCTTACATGAAGGATTTTTACTGTTTTTCATTTTTAAAACCTTATTAGTATCATTTATAGTTTAGTGTCAATTCACTTATAATACAATATATGGAATAATTTACTAAATTCATTTAACTATAATAAATTTAAATAAACATTTTTACCCCAGGATGAGTTTCAGTCACCCTACCCAAAAAATTAATGTTTCTTTATTACTAATCTTGTGAGAGGTAGCTTATTGTGCAGCCCATACTCATTCTGTGAGTGTTAGTTTATTGTGCACCCCATAGTCATCATGTCACCCAAGCCTGCTGCAGCTGCACCTGAGGGGTGGTGTAGGGAACCATTAGTGTACTATTATGATTTGAGAGAGAGAATGCTCTGTGGACAGAGCATCAATATGGCTTAAGGCATTGAGCTTTGCCTCAAGATGAAGCTTGGGCTGATCTCTGATTTGCTTCTTGGGAGTCTTCATTTACGTGCACCCCATACTCAACCACTTTGTAGTAATTAATTGTGCAACCCATACTCATCCTGTTACCAGTAGTTTGTGCAACCCATACTTATCCTGTGATCCCTATCCCTCTACTTCAAGTCCCTCAAGGGGCGCACGAATTCAGTTTGGCATACTGCATCCTGCCTTCCCATCCCTAGCTACTGACCCATCACAATATTTTATTTTATTTTATTTATATATATACAAGTAGGTACATTGGGGTTGTGAGAATACATTGAATAGTACAGTATTTACAATCTTGTAAAGCCACTAGTATGCGCAGCGTTTCAGGCAGGTCCTTAATCTAACAGATAATTTTAAGTAGGTAATTTCTATCAGAATTGATAAATGATAATAAATACATTGTTTACATACATACATTACAAATACATACATATAAGCTCAAAAGCTTCATTGAAGGTTGTAACAGAACCCATGAGCACCACACCAGAAATAAATACAGTTTTGATATTCCAAGAGTACGACTTAATCAAACTAGAAATGCTCTACAAATCAAGGGACCCAGAATGTGGAATGATCTTCCCAACCATGTTAAAGACTGTACCTCTCTCAACCAGTTTAAGATAAAAACTAAACACTACCTAATAAATTCACTAACCTACCTTACCCCTCTATTGTCAACCCATGTCTGTTATTTTTTTTTTTTTTTTTAATCAACACTGTTTGTCAACCTATTGTATTTGTGCTGCTTTTTCAGTCATGTTCCCTCTTTTTTTTATCTTTATTTGTATTTGTTCTCAACACATTTTATTCTTTATGCTCAATTAGTATTAAGTTCTAGATATTAATGTTTTTCCTGCCCGAAACGCGTTGCGTAATAGTGGCTTTAGGCATTGTATGTACTAGCTCTATCTATATATCGATCCATTAATGTAACATTACTTGTATGTATGTACCTTACCTGAATAAACATATTTATTTATTTATTTATTTATTTATACAAGTTTAACTCTGGGGATATCAAAGAGATATTTATTTCTGGTGTGGTGATAATGGGTCCTATTACATCTGTCCAGGAAGAGTTTCAGAGCAGGATTTGCATTTAAGAACAGAGTTTTGTAAATGTAGTTGACACAAGAGAATTTATGGAGTGAGATTATGTTTAGCATGTTTAGGGAGTTAAACAAGGGGGCTGAGTGTTGTCTGAAAGCAGAATTTGATATTATTCTGATAGCAGATTTTTGCTGGGTGATGATGGACTTGAGGTGGTTTGCAGTGGTTGAACCCCATGCACAGATACCATAGTTGAGATAGGGATAGATTAGTGTATAATATAGAGAGATGAGAGCAGGGTTAGGTACATAATATCTGATTTTGGAGAGTATACCAACTGTTTTAGAGACTTTCTTAGTTATGTGTTGTATGTGGGTACTGAAGTTGAGTCTCTTGTCTAAGAATAGACCAAGAAACTTTCCATCATTGTTATTGCTAATGTTTACATTGTCATCTGAAGCTGAATTGCATTTGTAGATTTGCTTCCAAATAAGATGTAGTAGGTCTTTTCTATGTTAAGTGTTAGTTTGTTGGTTGACATCCATAAGTGGACTTTTTTTAGTTCATTATTAACAACATTACAGTATTTAGTGTATGTGGGTTGGGGTTGGAGTAGATGAGTGTAGTATCATCAGCAAACAATATAGGTTTCAGAATGTTAAGAACATATACATCCTGCCTTCCCATCCCTAGCTACTGACCCATCACAATATACATCCTGCCTTCCCATCCCTAGCTACTGACCCATCACAATATACATGTAGTAGAGTGTTTTCTGTAGGCAATTTTCTAATTATACAATCATATGTTGCCCTCAGCTCTCCTATTTCATACATACTTTTTTTCTTTTGCAAGGGAGTAATTACTACATCTACATTACAATCCTCCCATGGTGGTGTAAATTTTCTCTTGGGCACAGCAATACACTCTGAAATAACATCATACTTAATAACATTAGAACATAAGGTATTCATATATGCTCTTTTCTTCATCATACATTGTTCAGTACTTCCCACCTTTTGAACTGAGAGGACCAATTCATTAGCTCCCCCACCTCTCATTAATCTAATGGCAGAAGCTACATTTATCTCTGCAATTCTATCCCCAATACTCTGCAGATTCAACTCCATCCTGATTTTCTCAATCATAGCATTTCTTGGGCATCCTAAGATAATTCTCATGGCTTCATTTTGTACCTGTGGGAGGTTGGTGCTGGGGTTACTGTGGGAGGTGTACTGTGTGAGGTTGGTGTTGGGGTTACCTGTAGGAGGTGTACTGTGGGAGGTTGGTGCTGGGGTTACCTGTGGGAGGTGTACTGTGGGAGGTGTACTGTGGGAGGTTGGTGTTGTGTACTGTGGGAGGTTGGTGTTGGGGTTACTGTGGGAGGTGTACTGTGGGAGGTTGGTGTTGTGTACTGTGGGAGGTTGGTGCTGGGGTTACCTGTGGGATGTGTACTGTGGGAGGTTGGTGTTGTGTACTGTGGGAGGTTGGTGTTGGGGTTACTGTGGGAGGTTGGTGCTGGGGTTACCTGTGGGAGGTGTACTGTGGGAGGTTGGTGCTGGGGTTACCTGTGGGAGGTGTACTGTGGGAGGTTGGTGTTGGGGTTACCTGTGGGAGGTTGGTGTTGGGGTTACTGTGGGAGGTGTACTGTAGGAGGTTGGTGTTGGGGTATTCACCTAGTATATCTTGTTTCTGGGTGTACTAACCTAGTATATGTTGCGTGTGTGTGTGTATACTCACCTAGTCTCACCTAGAATATCTTGTGTGTAAGTACTCAACTAGTACTCACCTAGTATACCTTGTATGTGTGTATTCACCTAGTATATCTTGTTTCTGGGTGTACTAACTTAGTATATGTTGCGTGTGTGTGTATACTCACCTAGTCTCACCTAGAATATCTTGTGTGTAAGTACTCAACTAGTACTCACCTAGTATACCTTGTATGTGTATATTCACCTAGTATATCTTGTTTCTGGGTGTACTAACTTAGTATATGTTGCGTGTGTGTGTATACTCACCTAGTCTCACCTAGAATATCTTGTGTGTAAGTACTCAACTAGTACTCACCTAGTATACCTTGTATGTGTGTATTCACCTAGTATATCTTGTTTCTGGGTGTACTAACCTAGTATATGTTGCGTGTGTGTGTGTATACTCACCTAGTCTCACCTAGAATATCTTGTGTGTAAGTACTCAACTAGTACTCACCTAGTATATCTTGTATGTGTGTATTCACCTAGTATATCTTGTTTCTGGGTGTACTAACCTAGTATATGTTGCGTGTGTGTGTGTATACTCACCTAGTCTCACCTAGAATATCTTGTGTGTAAGTACTCAACTAGTACTCACCTAGTATACCTTGTATGTGTGTATTCACCTAGTATATCTTGTTTCTGGGTGTACTAACTTAGTATATGTTGCGTGTGTGTGTATACTCACCTAGTCTCACCTAGAATATCTTGTGTGTAAGTACTCAACTTGTACTCACCTAGTATACCTTGTCAGACCTTGCCTATACTCTATACAGACCTTGTGTGTGTGTACGATCATATGTGGCATTCTTCCAAGAAAAGGAGTTAGAAATGAAACGGTATAATCAGATCCTTTTATACAACACATTGAGAAAGAATAAAGGTTAAGTGTGGTATCAGTAAGATTTACACACTAGTCCACACTTGCGTGGTGTACAATATGTGTGTGTACAATGTAAGTGGAGGCAGAGTTGGAGGGAGGGAAATGTAGTTGGTGGACCTGTGGTCAGGGTGGCTCCAGAGGTAGGGTGTCAAATTTCAGTGTTTATGGCAGGGTAAGGGAATGGTCGTCGGTGGTCTTGTGATTCAATATTTTCTTGTTGTCGCTAAGTTACACTTTTTCAGGTCTATATAGTACAATGGCCAGTCCTCATGTACCTAGTAATTATGTACCTTAAATTATGTACGTAAATTATGTAATTATGTTCATGTACCTAGTAGCTAGTAGTTATAGTGTCAGTTGGGGGTTAATGGGCCAGGCCGAGCGTGCCTGTGCCCCACAAATATCACCCTTATTGCTGACTAGTTGGTATAACGGCTTTTCCCAAACCTCTCTCTCGCCAGAATTATACTGACATGTGAATATCTTTGGCAGTTGATGAATCCTAAATATAAATAATAAATAAATAAATGTTTATTTAGGTAAGGTACATCCATACAAGAAATTTTTACAAAGATTGGTGGACTTATAGATAGATTCATACATTGCATAACTGCATGGCATAACTGGCAATCCCCTCACAGTGTTCAAGTGAGAACTGGATAAGCACCTCCAAAGGATACCCAAGTATGCCAAGTATGCTGCCCTGAGGAACACCAATGTTGATGGGTAGGGTGGGAGAAATTGAATTATTCACAGAAACATACTGGAGCCTGTCAGTGAGGTACGTAGGATTTGAGGTATTGCAGGGGATACAAGACACTGATCACTGGTCTCCCATTTGGTCCTCATTGCTTTATCTTACTATTATTGAATGTCAATAACCGTATTATGCAATTTCAATTTCTTCTATTGCTTTCTTTATTACGCACCCCATACCCATCCCGTGGGCCGTGGTGTAAAGGATTACAGAGGCACATAATCGGTTCAGGACCTGAACCCTCTAGTTCGTTTAGCTAAGCAAATAACAATGTTTGACGCTAGTTACAAAATTATTAATGTTGTATACACATGTACACACACACTCATACATACATATATATATATATATATATATATATATATATATATATATATATATATATATATATATATATATATATATATATATATATCTATATATATGTATATATATACATATATGAATATGAGAATGAAAACTCACCCATATATATATATATCTATATATATGTATATATATACATATATGAATATGAGAATGAAAACTCACACCCCAGGACTATATTCGCATATAGTCCTGGGGACCATTCAGGCTTGTTCGCATATACATATATATATATATATATATATATATATATATATATATATATATATATATATATATATATATATATATATATATATATATATATAATTATACCAGTATAATCTAATAATATATACTGGTCTAATAAAATAATTAGACCAGTTAATACTCTCACTCGTTGTGTTAGGATATGTTAGCTTGATAAAACTGACTGTTCATTGTTGAGAAATGTGTTAACAAACAATATATCTGACTTATCAAGACTGTAGCTTGCTTAGCAAAAGGAACTTTTTTTAAATTTGGGTTCAGTTTAACTACCGCTCAAGGGATGAGTAATTGGGGCATAATAAAGGAACTAAGCTGATAAAATGAAAGATGGGAAAACAACATTAGAAAGATAAACTCGAGAGACGTTTTCATGTTAACCCGAAAATTATTTGAGGAGCAAGACAGACTGCGGGTCAAGCAATTGGTCTTTATGCTATCGTGATGGGGGATCAGCCATTACACGTGTTAATGACTCTTGTATAGTTGTGTAGTTAAGGACATCAGGGTAAAGGGGTAATGGGCATTGTGGTTGATTGTTCTACCTGGGAATCCTCCACTGTTTTATATCTTATGTATGTATGTATGTACTAACCTAGTTGTGGTTGCAAGGGTTGAACTTTGGCTCTTTGGTCCCGCCACTTGAATACATACACTTTCCATACACTTGAAACTGTGTATGGAATCAGCCTCCACCACATTACTGCCTAAAGCATTCCATTTATTAACTACTCTGACACTGAAAAGTTCTTTCTATAATCTCTCTGTGGCTCATTTGGGTACTCAGCTTCCACCTGTGTCCCCTTGTGCGTGTACCACATGTGTTAAATAAATGTATGTATGTATGTACGTATGTATGTATGTATGTATGTATGTATGTATGTATGTATGTATGTATGTATGTATGTATGTAAGGAGAGAGAGAGAGAGAGAGAGAGAGAGAGAGAGAGAGAGAGAGAGAGAGAGAGAGAGAGAGAGAGAGAGAGAGAGAGAGAGAGAGAGAGAGAGAGAAAGAGATGAAGATCGAGACAGAGAAATAGATATAGACAGAGTCAGGGAGAGAATGTTAGACACAGAGACGTATAGATAAGGATATGCAAAGTCAGTGAGAGAATGACAGAGATAGAGCGAGGAAAGAGACAGAGAGATAGGCTGACACAGAGAATGTCAGAAACGAGGAGAGGCAGAGGGACAGGGACAGACGGACAGGGCCAGAGGAGGGACGGGGGAACAGAGGGGGAGCAGTGGGACAGGGAGGGAGACAGGGACAGAGAGGGGGGCATGGACAGAGACAGAGACAGAGGGACAGGGTCAGAGAGGGGGACCGGGGGACAGAGGGAGGAGAGGGGGGCAGGAGACCAAGAGAGAGGGGACAGAGGAGAGACAGGGACAAGGGGACAGAGATGGATAGGGGGACTGGAGGAAAGGGAGGGGGACAGATGATGGACAGCGGACAGAAAGAGTGGGCAGGGGGACAGAGAGGTACAGGGGACAGAGATGGACAGGGGGACATAGAGGAACAGGGGGACAGAGAGTGACAGGGGGACAGAGAGAGGAACAGGAGGACAGAGAAGAACAGGGGGACAGAGAGAGACAGGGGGGACAGAGACAGGGACAATGGGATAGAGAGGGACAGGGGGACAGAGAGATGGAAAGGGGGGACAGGGGGACAGAGAGGGGGAAAGGGATCTGGGACAGAGGACAGAAAATGTGGGCAAGGGGACAAAGTGAGGGACAGGAGACAAAGATGGACAGGGGGACAAAGATGGACAAGGGGGACAGGAGGAAAGGGGGGAGATGTATGAGGGGAAATGTTTGCGGAAGATGGAGAAGGGGTATTTAGAACGGTAAGTTAGAGAGGGGGCAACTAAGGCCCATCATTGAAAAACAAATGAGCATCATTGCAATAGCAGGAGCCACGCACATCTTTAGCCTGCGTTGTTGAGACATTGTCAATTAAGCGGTGTCCAATAGCAGTATCTTCGGTATTTAAGCGTTACCTTAAAAAATACTGGAAATATTGAAAGCTATTAATCCAGATATTAATCCCCTTGTGCAACGCACACAAGAGGCAACAGCTTCTAGCTCTACAAGCCGCAATATAAAATAGAGAATAGGCGATTGTTTTCACTCACAGTGTAATAAACCCACGGACCCACCCACCCGCTGAAGCCGTAAATGCCAAGACATTACTTCCGTTTAAAATTAAGCCGGAATAATCCTCAGGTATGTGGAGGATGTGGGAGGCCTTTGATCAACCACCGACTTCCTGCCCCGTCGACGGGGCCATCAGCCCTCAGTGTGCCCTCAGCCAAAATAATGTGAAACATGTATGTGGGTGTATTAAATATTTTAATTTATTATTTCCAAGATTTAGCTGTTAGCTCTTGGACCCCGCCTTTCTAAGCGTCGGTTGTCTAATGTACCGACTCTCGGCCTCTTTTCCTCCATCATATCTAAACAACATATATTTTTATCTAACACACTCACACATCCCCAAGATGCAGCCTTTAGCAGCTTCCTGACTTTCAGGTTCCTATTTACTGCAAGGTGAATAGAGGCATTAGTGTGTGTATGTTTGTGTCTGTGTGTGTGTGTGTGTGTACGTGTGTGTGTTTGTGTGTATACTCACCTAGTTGTGGTTGCGGGGGGTTGAGCTCTGGCTCTTTGGTCCCACCTCTCAACTGGCAATCAACTGATGTACAGATTCCTGAGCCTACTGGGCTCTATCATATCTGCATTTGAAACTGTGTATGGAGTCAGCCTCCACCACATCACTGCCTAATGCATTCCATCTATTAACTACTCTGACACTGAAAAAGTTCTTTCTAACATCCTAGTGGTTCATTTGGGTACTAAGTTTCCACCTGTGTCCCCTTGTTCGCCTACCACCCGTGTTAAACAGTTTATCTTTATGTACCCTATCAATTGCATTTCTCGCAGCCTGTCCTCGTAACTCATGCCTCTTAGTCCTGGGACTAGCCTATTGGCATACCACTAAACTTTTTCAAGCTTCGTCTTGTGCTTTTTTTTTTTTTTTTTTTTTTTTTTTTTTGAGATATATACAAGAGTTGTTATATTCTTGTACAGCCTAGTACTAAGTATATGGTGTTTGGCTAGATAAGAGTAAAACTGCTTGTAGATTAGTTTTTCAAAAAATGTTGACAAGTTAGGCAGGATTGATATAGGTCTGTAGTTGTTAACATCTGTGAGATCACCACATTTGTGTACAGGGGTAACTCGCTTTTTTTAGGATAACTGGAAAGGTTTGGAGTTCAAGTTCAAGTAGCTTTTCAAAAAATGTTGACATGTTAGGCAGGATTGATATAGGTCTGTAGTTGTTAACATCTGTGAGATCACCACATTTGTGTACAGGGGTAACTCGCTTTTTTTAGGATAACTGGAAAGGTTTGGAGTTCAAGTGACCTGTTGAAGAGCATGAGAATTCTTTGGAGACAATTCCTAACCTATACTTCTTCTCAAGGTCATGTTTTTTATTAATGGGTTTAAGTATTCCCTTTGTAAGCAAGGGATTGTTAAGCCTTTTGGTTATGCTTACAAAAAAGTCACAGGACAGACATTATCAGCAGCAGTTATAAAATTGTCAATAGCAGTTTCATTGTGCAGCCTAAAACTTAACTCCCTTGACTCTAGAGGTATATATATTAGGTTTAGGTTAGGTTTTTTTAATTAAACCAGCCAGGATGAGTGAAGCCATGAAGGGCGTTTTTATTAATTAAAACACCCAAATGTTGGGTGCTTCAGGTGTTGTTCCTCTTGGATGATCTTGTACCTCTCTGTCTCACACCTGTAAGAATGAGTGATATGGTTAAGGGGGAAACAAAGTGCAGGCAAGGCAATGGAGGCCAGTAGTAATCTTAGGGCTAGGATAATTAGAAATTAGAGAAATTAAGTAAGAGAAATTAGCAAGAGAAATCAGGTAAAATTTATTATACTTAACTTTTGTATCATCAGTTTAGTAGTAAATCTTCATCTTCATCATCATCATCTTCACTGTCACAAAGCTCCAGGTAGGGCTCAGAAACATCAACATCCTCTTCCTGGTATCCAAATAAACGCTTTGCATCACTCAGCTTGTCAGAACACAACTTTTGCCCTTGCTTCAAAAGAGCCAAGATTCCACTCTTATTTTTGGTTGATAGGTGCTTCTCTTCAATAGTGTACTTGTTAGGATCCTGTAATATATAGACTATTTAATGGGGTTTAAGACATTTACAAATTTCCCTGAAAATACTAAAGAAATTAGAATAAATAAATAAAGTTTTCGGTAAAAGTTCAAATATATGTAAAACACACCAGTACAGTATATGAAAACCATGGAATTGTCTACCTGTCAAAGTTGTAAATAGCAAGACTTTACTCAAGTATAAAATTCTGCTGGATAAATGTTTATGAAGAACTGAATTGCAACACACATTTAGGCTGTTAGCTTACCTTGCTTAGATATGAAGGAAAAATTCCACATAACAACTCTTCAGTATGTTCGGTTAAAATCTCTCTCTTATTCTTGTAATATGCGAGATAATGCAGCATTTCTTGAACAGTGTGTTGTTGCTCTTCTCTGGATCTCTTCTGAAGCTCCACATCTTCTACTGCCTTCTTTTTTTGAGCAAGGGACACTAATAAAAGAGGAAAATTATATTTACTGCAAGTAAACTACAACTCAATTTAATGTAATTACAGTTTAGGTACTTGCATTATACATACTATACATAGTTTATTGTGCAGTATCAACCTGATAAAAACCTACGGATTATGATACTGCACCTATTTTACAAACAGTAGTGATGATATTTTACTTCAAAAATAAGTAAAGCTTATCCATTATGCATGCTAAATGTTAGTTATCTTGATAAGGCCGAATTGTAACCCCTGATAAAATGAGATGTAGTTACATACCATTTTGGCTATGATGAGGCAATAAATTGTGCCATGGCAGGATACCTTCTATTGCATCCTTTTCACTGAGAATTTCAGAGTTTTCACTATTGTAGATTTTTATGAAGCCTTGAAGCTTTTTCCTATCACACTCATTTCTGTGCCGGAGTGAAGAGCGCATTTTACTGGATGCTGCAAATAAAGTTTTTTGGCTGAAAGTTTTAAAGTTGTTAAAAAAATTTCCTCATCATAAGAGTTTGTTCTGGAAACTGGAACATATTGGAGGGGTGACAGGTAAGCTTCTAACATGGATTAAAAAATTTCAAACTGATAGAAAAATGAGGGCAGTAATCAGAGGCAATGTATTGGACTGGAGAAATGTCACGAGTGGAGTACCACAGGGTTTAGTTCTGGCATTCATGGATAAATAATAAATAAATTGTTCATGATTTTTTTAGACAAAAGCTAGAATATGCAGCAGTTGTATGGTGCCCATATCTTAAGAAGTACATGTACAAACTTGAAATGATACAAAGACGTCATGGGTGTCATAGGGGCCCCAGCACACTGGTTTGCTAAAGGGCCATTAATGCTGTCGAGACCTTATGGGCCCTTGGACCCATTACGTTAAGACATAGTGCTGTATTGGGCCACACACTTTTTGCCATATACATCAATGACAGAGATGATTGAATTGAAATTATATATATATATATATATATATATATATATATATATATATATATATATATATATATATATATATATATAAATATCTTTGATATCCCCAGAGTCAAAGTTATTCTGTGTAAATACACTATGCAAATAAAGGGACCTTGTCTATGGAACTCACTCGCTAACAAATTTAAAAACTGTCCAACTTCTGCCATTTTAAAAAATAAAACCAAAAAGTACCTAAATTTTTTCTTGATAGTTTCCTAACTAGTGTATTAAACTCGCACTGTATCTTATGAAATCCAATGCCAGAATATATGTGCCTAAACCATACAACTTTTCCATTGTAATCATTGCTATCACCTTATATCATGATTGTTATATTGAATGCATATCTTACTATATTATACCTTGAAATATTCCTCAAATTATGCTACAATTTATATGTTGATAACCCTCAAATTTTACTTTAATGTACATAGTAATCTTTGTGATACTTTCTTAGAATGTACCAGCCAATTTTTTTCCATTTAAGCTTTAAATTGCCTATTTAAAATTATCTGTTAGATTAAGGACCTGCCCAAAACACTGTGTGCTAGTGGCTTTACAAGAATGTAAAAACATCAATGCTATGTACTCTCATAATCCCAGTGTGCTAACTTGTATATAAATAAATAAACAAATAGTATGTAAGTACTGTACAGCATTATTCATGTTGATTCTATACCTTATCAAGCAAGTTCAGCATAAGAAGAATACAAATGAATACAACAGATGTAGACAAACTTCAATACCTGATTTTCAATCCTTCGTAGAACCCGGCTTGCTGTATTTCGTTCTAAAGCCTTCTTGCCTTTAAGTAGAAAACGGGCTTCCTCTTCTTTCTTCATTAATTCTCTACTGTTTCGGAAGTCACACTGGCAGAACTTGCAAACATTGCTTCGGACATGCACACATTGTTTGCAGTTTGTGCATCTCCTCAAGAATTTTCCCTGAAGACCTGAAGGAAATAGTTTCTAATAAAATACTTATATTCAAATGACCTATGCTGCAAAAATTATAAGTTAAATTGTTGTTAAAATGTACTACAGTAATTAAATATATTATTTAAATTATGAAATAATCTACATTAACACTAGTGAGAGCAATGTTAAAAATTTTAGGACTGCATCTGGAAATAACTTTAATTTTGGATGTGATTAACCATGCTGTAACTCGTATAACAAAACTGAGAGGAGTTGAATCCAACAGCCTGATTGACCAGGCTGTTAATTTCAAGCGAATACTATATTATTGGAAGAAAAAAAAATTATATATATATATATATTAATCAATATTGTAACTTTTTTTGTGTAATGACGTTTTCAAATAAAGTTAGATAAATATACACACATACCAAAAGAATAAGGGTGGTAGGAGAAGAAAATATGAAAGTGTTCAGTGAGGATCCACAAGGTCTTCTCTGAGTACTCTTTATTTTCTTCTCCGAGGCTATGGGTCCCTACACTTGCACCAGAGGTGGTACCCCTCATATATATATATATATGTCGTACCTAATAGCCAGAACTCACTTTTCAGCCTACTATTCAAGGCCCGATTTGCCTATTAAGCCAAGTTTTCCTGAATTAATATATTTACTATAATTTTTTTCTTATGAAATGATAAAGCAACCCTTTTCTCTATGTATGAGGTCAATTTTTTTTTATTGGAGTTAAAATTAACGTAGATATATGACCGAACCTAACCAACCCTACCTAACCTAACCTAACCTATATTTATAGGTAAGATTAGGTTAGGTAGCCCAAAAAAGCTAGGTTAGGTTAGGTTAGGTAGGTTAGGTAGACGAAAAAACATTAATTCATGAAAACTTGGCTTATTAGGCAAATCGGGCCTTGAATAGTAGGCAAAGAAGTGCGTTCTGGCTATTAGGTACGACATATATATATATATATATATATATATATATATATATATATATATATATATATATATATATATATATATGACAGTGTCAGATTCACCACCACCATCAAACACCACCAGCACCATACACCACCAGCATCATACACCAACAGCACCATACACCACCAGCATCATACACCACCAGCATCATACACCACCAGCATCATACACCATCAGCATCATACATCACCAGCATCATACACCATCAGCATAATACACCACCAGCATCATACACCATACACCACCAGCACCATACACCACCAGCACCATACACCACCAGCACCATACACAACCAGCACCATACACCACCAGCATCATACACCACCAGCACCATACACCACCAGCACCATACACCACCAGCATCATACACCATCAGCATCATACACCATCAGCATCATACACCATCAGCATCATACTCCACCAGAATCATACACCACCAGCATCATACACCACCAGCATCATACACCATCAGCATCATACATCACCAGCATCATACACCATCAGCATAATACACCACCAGCATCATACACCATACACCACCAGCACCATACACCACCAGCACCATACACCACCAGCACCATACACCACCAGCACCATACACCACCAGCATCATACACCACCAGCACCATACACCACCAGCACCATACACCACCAGCATCATACACCATCAGCATCATACACCATCAGCATCATACACCATCAGCATCATACTCCACCAGAATCATACACCACCAGCATCATACACCACCAGCACCATACACCAGCATCATACACCATCAGCATCATACACCATCAGCATCATACACCATCAGCATCATACACCATCAGCATCATACTCCACCAGCACCATACACCACCAGCACCATACACCACCACCATGTCAAATGGACAGTGTTAACAAAATTATTCCCACATACTCCGTCACTATGTGATGGAGTACACATAGAGCAGGGGACTGTAACAAATGTTCTAGCATAAAACTTTGTACAGTTTAGTAATTCCTTACCATTTGATGTACTAGGTAGATCCATGTTTGGTGAAGTTTTATAGCTGGAGCTGGAAGATCCTGTCGAGATGACTTCTTCAAAGAGAATAGCTTCAACACATTGTGTCTTGAGTCTTCCAGTACTTGGCCTACAGTTACCAGATCTGATTTACAGAAACTAGTGAACTATGGAGATAAGATTGTTAATAATATACTTTTTTTGAGATTCATATGACTTGCAGCTTAAAAACCAACCTTATTTTAAAATAGTACACTAAAGTACATAGCAAATTGCGAAATTCGTAGTTTTTTAACTACTTTAAAGCTAAATTCTCAAGCTTTGAAAATAAGCACAATTTGCTATTTTAAGCGGAATCTGGCAACTCTGATTTAGCATGTAAACATTGACTTGCATTCACAATGTAGTTATTTATTTTTCAACAATTTAAAACGAGTTATGAAAATACACACATTGGTACATTATTGCAAAGGCACTATACTATATATATATATATATATATATATATATATATATATAATTGTTGCAAGTCGAGCAACAAATATTTTACATTCAACAACAAATGAGATTGGAAAAGCAGTATTGCCAAAATAGACCCCAGACACACCCTGTGGGTAGTAATGGACCCCCATACCGACCCTATGAGGGGTAGTGGACCCCATAATAACACTATGGGCGATAGTGGACACTATACAAACACTATGGGCGGTAGTTGACTTCATAGAGACCCTGTGGGCGGTAAGGGACCCCCTATCGACCCTGTGGGCGGCAGTGGACCCCCTATCGATCCTGTGGGCGGCAGTGGACCCCCTACCGACCCTGTGGGCGGCAGTGGACCCCTACCGAACGTGTGGGCGGCAGTGGACCCCCTACCGACCCTGTGGGCGGCAGTGGACCCCCTATCGATCCTGTGGGCGGTAGTGGACCCCCCCATATCGACCCTGTGGGCGGCAGTGGACCCCCTATCGATCCTGTGGGCGGCAGTGGACCCCCTACCGACCCAGTGGGTGGCAGTGGACCCCCTGCCGACCCTGTGGGCGGTAGTGGACCCCTACCGACCCTGTGGACGGTAGTTGACTTCATAACGACCCTGTGGGCGGTAGTGGACCCCATACCGACCCTGTGGGTGGCGGTGGACCCCATACCGACTCTGTGGGCGGCAGTGAACCCTATATACTAATCCTGTGGGCGATACTGTACCCTATAGTCATCCTGTGGGGGCAATGGATGCCATACATATCCAGTGGGTGTTATTGTACCCCATACTTATTTTGTGGGTGGTTGGAGCCCCATACCCATCCTGTGGGTTATAGTGGACCCCATACTCATCCTGTGGGTGGTATTGGACCCCATACCTATCCTGTGGGTGGTTGTGAGCCCATACCCATCCTGTCGGTGGTAGTGGACGCAATACACATCCAGTGGATGGTATTGGATCCCATACCCTTCCTGTGGGTGGAAGTGATCCCCATACCATTCCTGTGGGTGGATGTGACCCCCATACTCATCCTGCGGGTGTTATTGGACCCCTTACCCACCTAACAGGTGGTAGTGGACCCTATACTAATCCTATAGTTTCCAATAATCCACACCATACCATCCTGTTTGCAGTAGTTTACCCTATATACATTCCAACATAACATCGTTTTCTGTTAGCGTTCCTACAAAACATTCTTTAAAGATTTCTAAAGCACAAACTATGGTATATAATATTGATTGGTGAAGCACTTATTCTATGTAATAATTTATTGTGCTTATTATAATTTACTAAGAACAACTAATATTTCTCAAAACAAAACTACGAGCCTTCAATAGGATGTAGCTGATCTGTAATATTATAAGAGCATGGACAATAGTAGGTGAATTTCACAACCCATGTGGGACCTGAAAACTACAATTTTCGTTATAATTGAACCAATCACGACTATTCAGCTATCTACGTTGATGGACGAGTACTGTGAGACGTAAATTGGTACGTGAGGAAGAGTTTGAGCCTTGGTAAAAAAGTTAACTGGGAATATATCACATATGTACTAAATCACATTCCACATATTGACTTTAAGCACTAGTCATATATGTACTGTCTTGTGTGAGAACGGGTTGCTCTCTTTAGCCTCTGCAGCCCTCTCTTGAGCCTCTGCATGACTCTCTTCAGCCTCTTCATCCCTTTTTTGAGCCTCTGCGTTACTCTCTTCAGCCTCTGCATCACTCTCTTAAGCCTCTGAATCCCTCTCTTGAGGCCTCTGCATAACTCTCTTGAACCTCTGCATCACTCTCGTAAGCCTCTGAATAACTCTCTTGAGCCTCTGCTTCCCTCTCTTGAGCCTCTGCATCTCTCTCATAAGCATCTGCATCACTCTCTTAAGCCTCTGCATCACTCTCTAGATCCTCTGCATCACTCTCTTCAGCCTCTTCATTACTCTCATAAGCCTCTGCTTCCCTCTCTTGATCCTCTGCATCACTCTCATTATCCTCTGCATCACTCTCTTGATCGTCTGCATCACTCTCTTGAGCCTCTGCATCACTCTTTTGAGCCTCTGCATCACACTCTCTTGAGCCTCTGCATCACTCTCTTCATCCTCTGCATCACTCTCTTGAGCCTCTGCATCATTCTATTGAGCCTCTGCATCCCTCTCTTGAGCCTCAACATCATTCTCTTGAGCCTCTGCATCCCTCTCTTGAGCCTTTGCATTACTCTTTTAAGCCTCTGCATCCCTCTCTTGAGCCTCTGCATCACTCTCAAGTGCCTCTGCATCTTTCTCTTGGGCCTCTGCATCACTCTCAAGTGCCTCTGCATCTTTCTCTTGTGCCTCTGCATCCCTCACTTTAGCCTCTGCATCCCTTTCCTGAGCCTCTGCATCCCTCTCTTGAGCCTATTCATCCCTCTCTTGTGCCTCTGCATCCCTCTCTTGAGCCTCTGCATCCCTCTCTTAAGCCTCTGCATCACTCTCCTAAGCCTCTGCATCACTCTCGTAAACCTCGTAAACCTCTTGAGCCTCTCCATCACTCTCTTGAGCCCCTGCATCCCTCTCTTGAGCCTCTGCATCACTCTCTTGAGCCTCTGCATCACTCTCTTGAGCCTCTGCATCACCGAATTAGGCCATTATCATCAAATTAGGCCATATTTTGCCGTTTTTGCACGTTTTTATGAATTTTCTGTTTATTGGTATTAATTCATTATATATACGATAAAAATGATGCTAACATATAATTGGTTAGAAATTAACCATAAATACTTCATTTTCAATCAACTATTTGTTTCCCGTTAAGATACTGAGTAAGATATTTAAAAGGGGAGAAGTTCTGTTTTTATTGCATATATCGACGTTTCAGCCGGATTAGAGCGGTTTTACGTGTACATCTTCCATTGGTAATATAAACATAAAATCTGAAACATTTTAGTAAATTCTAATGAAAACACATTAATTTTTATCATTTGCATTGGAAACAACATTTCAATATGTCATTTCTAGGATCTAAGTAATACGAAACCTCGACTTATAATCTAAAGTTAAAATCCTCAAATTTGGTAATATAGTGACTCTTTTCACGTTTTTCATGGTGTGATTTTACGTAAATATATTTGTTTTACCAATATTTCGATACTACTTCATATTTTCTCACGATATTTGATTTGGCCTTCAAATCTCAGAATTTCGCATAATATTGCATTTTTTAGCAAGTTTTCTTGCATTTTGTACTAAAAATCATCGAATTTAGCAATATTTTGACGTTTATTTTTCCTCCTTTTCCTTTATTTATTTTTTTTTTGTTTATTTTTCCCCCTTTTCCTTTATTTATTTAAACAAAATATCATCGAATTAGGCAATATTTTGCCGTTTTTCCACGTTTTTGCGAATTTTCAGTTTATTGTTATTAATTTTTTATATATACGACAAAAATGATATATTTAAATAAATAAAATTTATTATTTTTAAGTAAATAAATATTTAAAATTTATTTATTTAAAATATTTAAATTATTAAAATAAATAAATAAAATATCTAAAAATTATATATATATATATATATGTATATATATGTATATTTAAATATTGATCTGTATGGATATGGACCCTGTGGGTCCAGGAGGCCATCTGTGTCCCCTCAGATGGTCTCCCTTATCACAGTTTGTGTCTATGGGTGTGTGTCAGTGTGTGAGTGTGAGTGTCACTGTGAGTGTCCGGGTGAGTGTGGGTGTCCCTGTGAGTGTCCGGATGATTATGTGTCCGGTTACATCTGTGGTTTCAGGAGGCCATCTGTGTCCCCTCAGATGGTCTCCCTTATCACAGTCTATGGATGTGTGTGTGTGAGTGTCCCTGTGAATGTTCGGATAAGGGTGTGTGTGTGTGTGTGTGAGTGTCCGGATTTATGTGAGGTTTGGTTCCAGGAACCATTTGTGTCCCTCCTCCCCCAAATCCCCCCCTTATTCCCACCGTGGGTTCGAATCCCAGGTGATTAGACCTACCCTAGATCTATGGATCCAAGGTATCCATCCGTGGGCCCAACGGATTTCACCCCTTCCCCACTTTCCTAGGGCCAGGCCAATTCCAGCTATCCAGGGAACCTGTCGAAACAGAGGCAGCTACAGGAGGGGACACACAAATATTTGTGCCCTGCAGTTACACAACCGTTCCGACAGACTCGATCGCATTCTATCCAGATGAGAACACGTTCTCCTCCGACTAGACCACGCTGGAGTCGCTGTATGTTTAAAATTTGGTTTCTTTATTTATAGTTAGTATTTTTGGTGTATTAATTGATTTGTTTTATATTTTTAATGACTTAGGTAGAGTGATTTAGGGAGTGGGGGGAAGTGGGGGGGGGGGTGAGGTTGTAACGTGTGTAGTAGATTATACGAGATCGTGGTTAGTTAGTATTTATCTAGTTGTGTTCACCTCGTTGTTCTTGCGAGGGTTGAACTCTGCTCTTTCGGCCGCCTCTCAACTGTGAATCAATCAATTTTTACTAGCTAATAAAAAAAAATTCCACATACACACACCCAGGAAGCAGCCCGTAACAGGTGTCTAATGCCCAAGTACCTATGTACTGCTAGGTAAGAGGAGCATCAGAATGAATGAAACTCTGCTGATTTTCGTTTGCGCCATCACCAGGGGATCGAACTTTGACCCTAGGATTACGAGTCGAGAGCGCTGTCCACTCAGCGACTCCCATCTACTCCCTTATCCACTGGAGCACCTTATCAGCTACACCTGCCTGTCTCTCCAGCTTATGTACCAGCCTCTTATGCGGTACTGTGTCAAAGGCTTTCCGACAATGCAAGAAAATGCAGTCCGCCCAGCCCTCTCTTTCTTGCTTAATCTGTGTTACCTGGTCATAGAATTCTATTAAGCCTGTCAGGGCAAGATTTACCCTTCCTGAACCCATGTTGTCTATTTGTCACGAAGTCCCTTCTCTCCAGATGTGCTACCAGGTTTTTTCTCACGATCTTCTCCATCACTTTGCATGGTATACAAGTTAAGGACACTAGCCTGTAGATCAGGTATCACAAATATCCCAAATTCGACTCTTGAACCATATTTTCGAGCCAAATTCTGGCTTTCTGCACGTATTCGCAGTTTGAAATTACGAGTTTTTATACAGAAAAAATGCCAATTACTGAAAGCAGCGATGGATCACATTTTGCCCAAATCCTCCTTGCAGTTTTGTAAATATCCCAAACATCCCAAATTCGACGCTTGGGACATATTAAGGAGCCAAATTCTGGCTCTCTGCATGTATTCGCAGTTTGAAATTACTAATTTTATACCGAAAATATCCCAATTACTGAGAGCGGCGATTGGTCACTGTTTGCCCAAACCCACCCTGCAGTTTTGAAAATATCCAAAACATCCCAAATTCGACGCTTGAGCCAAACTTTGGAGCCAAGTTCTGGCTCTCTGCACGTATTCGCAGTTTGAAATTACGAATTTTTATACCAAAATATGGCAATTACTGAACGCGCCGATGAGTCACATTTTGCCCAAACCCTCCCTGCAGTTTTCAAAATATCCAAAACGTCCCAAATTTGACACTTGAGCAATATTTTGGAGCAAAATTCTCGCTCTCTGCACGTATTCGCAGTTTGTAATTATGACTTGTTATACCGCATATATGCCAATTACTGGGATCAGCGATGGGTCACATTTTGCCCAAACCCTCCGTGCAGTTTTAAAAATATCACAAACATCCCAAATTCGACTCTTGAACCATATTTTGGAGCCAAATTCTGGCTCTCTGAACGTATTCGCAGTTTGAACTTACGACTTTTATACCGAATATATGCCAATTCATGGGATCAGCGATAGGTCACATTTTGCCCAAACCCTCCCTGCAGTTTTAAAAATATCACAAACATCCCAAATTCGACGCTTGAACCATATTTTGGAGCCAAATTCTGGCTCTCTCCACGTATTCGCAGTTTAATATTACGACTTTTTATACAGAAAAAATGCCAATTACTGAGAGCGGCGATGGATCACATTTTGCGCAAACCCTCTCTGCAGTTTTCAAAATATCCCAAACATCCTAAATTCGACCCTTGAACCATATTTTGGAGCCAAATTCTGGCTCTCTGCACTTATTCGCAGTTTGAAATTACGACTTTTTATACCGAAAATATACCAATTACTGAAAGCGGCGATGGGTCACATTTTGTCTAAACCCCTCTGCAGTTTTCGAAATATCCCAAACATCCCAAATACGACCCTTGAGGAGTATTTTGGAGCCAATTTCTGGCTCTCTGCACGTATTCGCAGTATGAAATTACGAATTTTTATACCGAAAATATGCCAGTTACTGAAAGCGGCGATGGATCACATTTTGCGCAAACCCTTCCTGCAGTTTTAAAAATATCAGAAACATCCCAAATTCGACTCTTGAACCATATTTTGGAGCCAAATTCTGGCTCTCTGCACGTATTCGCAGTTTGAAATTACGACTTTTTATACAGAAAAAATGCTAATTACTGAAAGCGGCGATGGATCACATTTTGCGCAAAACCTCCCTGAAGTTTTCAAAATATCCCAAACATCCCAAATTCGACGCTTGGACCATATTTTGGAGCCAAATTCTGGCTCTTTGCACGTATTCGCAGTTTGAAATTACGACTTTTTATACCGAATATATATGCCAATTACTGGGATCAGCGATTGGTCACATTTTACCCAAACCATCCCTGCAGTTTTAAAAATATCACAAACATCCCAAATTCGACCCTTGAACCATATTTTGGAGCCAAATTCTGGCTCTCTGCGCGTATTCGCAGTTTGATATTACGATTTTTTATACAGAAAAAATGCCAATTACTGAGAGCGGTGATGGATCACATTTTGCCCAAACCCTCTCTGCAGTTTACAAAATATCCCAAACATCCCAAATTCGACCCTTGAACCATATTTTGGAGCCAAATTCTGGCTCTCTGCACTTATTCGCAGTTTGAAATTACGACTTTTTATACCGAAAATATACCAATTACTGAAAGCGGCGATTGGTCACATTTTGTCCAAACCCCTCTGCAGTTTTCGAAATATCCCAAACATCCCAAATACGACCCTTGAGGAATATTTTGGAGCCAATTTCTGGCTCTCTGCACGTATTCGCAGTATGAAATTAAGACTTTTTATACCGAAAATATGCCAGTTACTGAAAGCGGCGATGGATCACATTTTGCCCGAGCCCTCTCTGCAGTTTTCAAAATATCCCAAACGTCCCAAATTCGACGCTTGAGCCATATTTTGGAGCCAAATTCTGGCTCTCGGCACGTTTTCGCAGTTTGAAATTACGAATTTTATACCGAAAATATGCCAATTACTGAGAGCAGCAATGGGTCACAGTTTGCCCAAATTCACCCTGCAGTTTTGAAAATATCTCAAACATCCCAAATTCGACTCTTGAGCCATATTTTGGAACCAAACTCGGGCTCTCTGCACGTATTCGCAGTTTGAAATTACGACCTTTTATACCGAATATATGCCAATTCCTGGGATAAGCGATGGGTCACATTTTGCCCAAACTCTCCCTGCAGTTTCAAAAATATCACAAACATCCCAAATTCGACGCTTGGGCCATATTAAGGAGCTAAATTCTGGCTCTCGGCATGTATTCGCAGTTTGAAATTACGACTTTTTATACAGAAAAAATGCCAATTACTGAAAGCAGCGATGGATCACATTTTTCCCAAATCCTCCTTGCAGTTTTCAAAATATCTCAAACATCCCAAATTTGACGCTTGGGCCATATTAAGGAGCTAAATTCTGGCTCTCTGCATGTATTCGCAGTTTGAAATTACGAATTTTATACCGAAAATATGCCAATTACTGAGAGCGGCGATTGGTCACTGTTTGCCCAAACCCACACTGCAGTTTTGAAAATATCCAAAACATCCCAAATTCGACGCTTGAGCCATACTTTGGAGCCAAGTTCTGGCTCTCTGCACGTATTCGCAGTTTGAAATTACGAATTTTTATACCAAAATATGTCAATTACTGAACGCGCCAATGAGTCACATTTTGCCCAAACCCTCCCTGCAGTTTCCAAATATCCAAAACATCCCAAATTTGACGCTTGATCAATATTTTGGAGCAAAGTTCTCGCTCTCTGCACGTATTCGCAGTTTGAAATTATGATTTTTATACCGAATATATGCCAATTACTGGGATCAGCAATGGGTCACATTTTGCCCAAACCCTCCGTGCAGTTTTAATAATATCAGAAACATCCCAAATTTGACTCTTGAACCATATTTTGCAGCCAAATTCTGGCTCCCTGCACGTATTCGCAGTTTGAAATTACGACTTTTTATACAGAAAAAATGCCAATTACTGAAAGCGAAATGGTTCACATTTTGCCAAAAACTTTCCTGAAGTTTTCAAAATATCCCAAACATCCCAAATTCGACGCTAGGGCCATATTAAGGAGCCAAGTTCTGGCCCTCTGCATGTATTCGCAGTTTGAAATTACGAATTTTATACAGAAAATATGCCAATTACTGAGAGCGGCGATGGGTCACAGTTTGAGCAAACCCACCCTGCAGTTTTGAAAATATCCCAAACATCCCAAGTTCGACGCTTCAGCCATATTTTGGCGCCAAATTCTGGCTCTCTGCACGTATTCGCAGTTTGAAATTACGACTTTTTATACCGAAAATATGCCAATTACTGAACGCGCCGGTGAGTCACATTTTGCCAAACCCTCCCTGCAGTTTTAAAAATATCACAAACATCCCAAATTCGACGTTTGAACCATATTTTGGAGCCAAATTCTGGCTCTCTGCACGTATTCGCAGTTTAATATTACGACTTTTTATACGGAAAAAATGCCAATTACTTAGATCGGCGATGGATCACATTTTGTCCAAACCCCTCTGCAGTTTTCGAAATATCCCAAACATCCCAAATACGACCCTTGAGGAATATTTTGGAGCCAATTTCTGGCTCTCTGCACGTATTCGCAGTATGAAATTACGACTTTTTATACCGAAAATATGCCAGTTACTGAAAGCGGCGATGGATCACATTTTGCCCGAGCCCTCTCTGCAGTTTTCAAAATATCCCAAACGTCCCAAATTCGACGTTTGAGCCATATTTTGGAGCCAAATTCTGGCTCTCGGCACGTTTTCGCAATTTGAAATTACGAATTTTATACCGATAATATGCCAATTACTGAAAACAGCGATGGGTCACAGTTTGCCCAAATTCACCCTGCAGTTTTGAAAATATCTCAAACATCCCAAATTCGACTCTAGAGCCATATTTTGGAACTAAATTCTGGCACTCTGCACGTATTCGCAGTTTGAAATTACGAATTTTATGCCGAATATATGCCAATTTCTGGGATCAGCGATGGGTCACATTTTGCCCAAACCCTCCCTGCAGTTTTAAAAATATCACAAACATCCCAAATTCGACGTTTGAACCATATTTTGGAGCCAAATTCTGGCTCTCTGCACGTATTCGCAGTTTAATATTACGACTTTTTATACAGAAAAAATGTCAATTACTGAGAGCGGCGATGGATCATATTTTGCCCAAACACTCTCTGCAGTTTTCAAAATATCCCAAAAATCCCAAATTCGACCCTTGAACCATATTTTGGAGCCAAATTCTGGCTCTCTGCACTTATTCGCAGTTTGAAATTACGACTTTTTATACCGAAAATATACTAATTACTGAAAGCGGCGATGGGTCACATTTTGTCCAAACCCCTCTGCAGTTTTCGAAATATCCCAAACATCCCAAATACTACCCTTGAGCCATATTTTGGAATCAAACTCTGGCTCTCTGCACGTGTTCTCAGTTTGAAATTACGACTTTTTACACCGAATATATGCCAATTCCTGGGATCAGCGATGGGTCACATTTTGCCCAAACCCTCCCTGCAGTTTAAAATATCAGAAACATCCCAAATTCGACTCTTGAACCATATTTTGGAGCCAAATTCTGGCTCTCTGCACGTATTCGCAGTTTGAAATTACGACTTTTTGTACAGAAAAAATGCCAATTACCGAAAGCAGCGATGGATCACATTTTGCGCAAAACCTCCATGAAGTTTTCAAAATATCCAAAACAACCCAAATTCGACGCTTGGGCCATATTAAGGAGCCAAATTCTCGCTCTCTGCATGTATTCGCAGTTTGAAATTACGAATTTTATACCGAAAATATGCCAATTACTGAGAGCGGCGATGGGTCACAGTTTGCCAAAACCCACCCTGCAGTTTTGAAAATATCCCAAACATCCCAAGTTCGACGCTTGAGTCATATTTTGGCGCCAAATTCTGTCTCTCTGCACGTATTCGCAGTTTGAAATTACGACTTTTCATATCGAAAATATGCCAATTACTGCACGCGCCGATGAGTCACATTTTGCCCAAACCCTCCCTGCAGTTTTCAAAATATCCCAAACATCCCAAATTCGACTATTGAGCAATATTTTGGAGCCAAATTCTGGCTCTCTGCACGTATTCGCAGTTTGAAATTACGACTTTTTATACCGAATATATGCCAATTACTGGGATCAGCGATGGGTCACATTTTGCCCAAACCCTCCCTGCAGTTTTAAAAGTATCACAAACATCCCAAATTCGACGCTTGAACCATATTTTGGAACCAAATTCTGGCTCTCTTCACTTATTCGCAGTTTGAAATTACGACTTTTTATACCGAAAATATACCAATTACTGAAAGCGTCAATTGGTCACATTTTGTCCAAACCCCTCTGCAGTTTTCGAAATATCCCAAACATCCCAAATACGACCCTTGAGAAATATTTTGGAGCCAATTTCTGGCTCTCTGCACGTATTCGCAGTATGAAATTACGACTTTTTATACCGAAAATGTCAGTTACTGAAAGCGGCGATGGATCCCATTTTGCCCGAGCCCCTCTCTGCAGTTTTCAAAATATCCCAAACGTCCCAAATTCGACGAATGAGCCATATTTTGGAGCCAAATTCTGGCTCTCAGAAGGTTTTCGCAGTTTGAAATTAAGAATTTTATACCGAAAATATGCCAATTACTGAGAGAGGCGATGGGTCACAGTTTGCTCAAATTCACCCTGCAGTTTTGAAAATATCTCAAACATCCCAAATTCAAATCTTGAGCCATATTTTGGAACCAAACTCTGGCTCTCTGCACGTATTCGCAGTTTGAAATTACGACTTTTTATACCGAATATATGCCAATTCCTGGGATCAGCGATGGGTCACATTTTGCCCAAACCCTCCCTGCAGTTTTAAAAATATCACAAACATCCCAAATTCGACGCTTGAACCATATTTTGGTGCCAAATTTTGGCTCTCTGCACGTAGTCGCAGTTTGATATTACGACCTTTTATACAGAAAAAATGCCAATTACTGAGAGCGGTGATGGATCACATTTTGCCCAAACCCTCTCTGCAGTTTTCAAAATATCCCAAACATCCCAAATTCGACCCTTGAACCATATTTTGGAGCCAAATTCTGGCTCTCTGCACTTATTCGCAGTATGAAATTACGACTTTTTATACCGAAAATATGCCAGTTACTGAAAGCGGCGATGGATCACATTTTGCCCGAGCCCTCTCTGCAGTTTCAAAATATCCCAAACATCCCAAATTCGACGCTTGGGCCATATTTAGGAGCCAAATTCTGGCTCTCTGCATGTATTCGCAGTTTGAAATTACGAATTTTAACCGAAAATATGGCAATTACTGAGAGCGGCGATGGGTCACAGTTTGCCCAAACCCACCCTGCAATTTTGAAAATATCCTAAACATCCCAAGTTCGACGCTTGAGCCATGTTTTGGCGCCAAATTCTCGCTCTCTGCACGTATTCGCAGTTTGAAATTACCACTTTTTATATCGAAAATATTCCAATTATTGAACGCGCCGATGAGTCACATTTTGCCCAAACCCTCCCTGCAGTTTTCAAAATATCCCAAACGTCCCAGATTCGACTATTGAGTAATATTTTGGAGCCAAATTCTGGCTCTTTGCACGTATTCGCAGTTTGAAATTACGACTTTTTATACCGAATATATGCCAATTACTGGGATCAGCGATGGGTTACATTTTGCCCAAACCCTCCCTGCAGTTTTAAAAATATCACAAACATCCCAAATTTGACGCTTGAGCAATATTTGGAGCCAAATTCTCGCTCTCTGCACGTATTCGCAGTTTGAAATTACGACTTTTTATACCGAATATATGCCAATTACTGGGATCAGTGATGTGTCACATTTTGCCCAAAACCTCCCTGAAGTTTTCAAAATATCCTAAACATCCCAAATTCGACGCTTGAGCCATATTAAGGAGCCAAATTCTGGCTCTCTTCATGTATTCGCAGTTTGAAATTACGAATTTTATACCGAAAATATGCCAATTACTGAGAGCGGCGATGGGTCACAGTTTGCCCAAACCCACCATGCAGTTTTGATAATATCCCAAACATCCCAAGTTCGACGCTTGAGCCATATTTTGGCGCAAAATTCTGGCTCTCTGCATGTATTCGCAGTTTGAAATTACGACTTTTTATACCGAAAATATGCCAATTACTGAACGCGCCGATGAGCCACATTTTGCCCAAACCCTCCCTGCAGTTTTCAAAATATCCCAAACATCCCAAATTCGACTATTGAGCAATATTTTGGAGCCAAATTCTGGCTCTCTGCATGTATTCGCAGTTTGAAATTACGACTTACGAAAATATGGTTCAAGAGTCGAATTTGGGATGTTTGTGATATTTTTAAAACTGCAGAGAGGGATTGGGCAAAATGTGACACATCGCTGATCCCAGTAATTGGCATATATTCGGTATAAAAAGTCGTAATTTCAAACTGCGAATACGTGCAGAGAGCTAGAATTTGGCTCCAAAATATTGCTCAAGCGTCAAATTTGGGATGTTTGGGATATTTTGAAAACTGCAGGGAGAGTTTGTGCAAAATGTGACTCATCGGCGCGCTCAGTAATTGGCATACTTTCGGTATAAAAATTCGCAATTTCAAAAAGCGAATACGTGCAGAGAGCCAGAACTTGGCTCCAAAATATTGCTCAAGCGTCAGATTTGAGATGTTTGGGATATTTTGAAAACTGCAGGGAGGGTTTGGGCAAAATGTGACTCAGCGGGGCGTTAAGTAATTGGCATTTTTTGGTATAAAAAGTCGTAATTTCAAACTGCGAATACGTGCAAAGAGCCAGAATTTGGCTACAAAATATGATTCAAGCGTCGAATTTGGGATGTTTGTGATATTTTTAAAACTGCAGGGAGGGTTTGGGCAAAATGTGACCCATCGCTGATCCCAGGAATTGGCATATATTCGGTAAAAAAACGTCGTAATTTCAAACTGCGAATACGTGCAGAGAGCCAGAGTTTGGTTCCAAAATATGGCTCAAGAGTCGAATTTGGGATGTTTGAGATATTTTGAAAACTGCAGCGAGGGCTCGGGCAAAATGTGATCCATCGCCGCTTTCAGTAACTAGCATATTTTCGGTATAAAAAGTCGTATTTCATAGTGCAATTACGTGCTGAGAGCCAGAAATTGGCTCCAAAATATTCCTCAAGGGTCGTATTTGGGATGTTTGGGATATTTCGAAAACTGCAGAGGGGTTTGGGCAAAATGTGACCCCTCGCTGCTTTCAGTAATAGGCATATTTTCGGTATAAAAAGTCGTAATTTCAAACTGCGAATTAGTGCAGAGAGCCAGAATTTGGCTCCAAAATATGGTTCAAAGGTCGAAATTGGGATTTTTGGGATATTTTGAAAACTGCAGAGAGGGTTTCGGCAAAATGTGATCCATCGCCGCTTTCAGTAATTGGCATATATTCGGTATAAAAAGTCGTAATTTCAAACTGCGAATACGTGCAGAGAGCCAGAATTTGGCTCCAAAATATTGCTCAATTGTCGAATTTGGGATGTTTGGGATATTTTGAAAACTGCAGGGAGGACTTGGGCAAAATGTGACCCATCGGCGCGCTCAGTAACTGGCATATTTTAGGTATAAAAATTCGTAATTTCAAAAAGCGATTACGTGCAGAGAGCCAGAATTTGGCTCCAAAATATGGTTCAAGTGTCGAATTTGGGATGTTTCTGATATTTTCAAAACTGCAGGGAGGGTTTGGGCAAAATGTGACCCATCGCTGATCCCAGTAATTGGAATATATTGGGTATAAAAAGTCATAATTTCAAACTGAGAATACGTGCAGAGAGCGAGAATTTTGTCCCAAAATATTGCTCAATTGTCGAATTTGGGATGTTTTGGATATTTTGAAAACTGCAGGGTGGGTTTGGGCAAAATGTGACTCATCGGCGCGTTCAGTAATTGGCATATTTTGGTATAAAAAGTCGTAATTTCAAACTGCGAGTACGTGCATAGAGACAGAATTTGGCGCCAAAATATGGCTCAAGAGTCGAATTTGGGACGTTTGGGATATTTGGAAAACTGCAGAAAGGGTTTGGGCAAAATGTGACTCATCGGCGCGTTCAGTAACCGGCATATTTTCGGTATAAAAAGTCGTAATTTCAAACTGCGAATACGTGTCGAGAGCCAAAATTTGGCTTCAAAATATGGTTCAAATGTCTAATTTGGGATGTTTGGGATATTTAGAAAACTGCAGGGAGGACTTGGGCAAAATGTGACTCATCAGCGCGCTCAGTAATTGGCATATTTTCGGTATAAAAATTCGTAATTTCAAAAAGCGATTACGTGCAGAGAGCCAGAACTTGGCTCCAAAATATGGCTCAAGCGTCGAATTTGGGATGTTTGGGATATTTTCAAAACTGCAGGGGGGGTTTGGGCAAACAGTGACCCATCGCCGCTCTCAGTAATTGGCATATTTTCGGTATAAAGTTTGTAATTTCAAACTGCGAATACATCCAGAGAGCCAGAATTTGGCTCCTTAATATGGCCCAAGCGTCGAATTTGGGATGTTTGGGATATTTTGAAAACTGCAGGGAGGATTTGGGCAAAATGTGATCCATCGCCGCATTCAGTAATTGGCATTTTTTCTGTATAAAAATTCTTAATTTCAAACTGCGAATACGTGCAGAAAGCCAAAATTTGGCTCGAAAATATGGTTCAAGAGTAGAATTTGGGATGTTTGTTATATTTTTAAAACTGCTGGGAGGGTTTGGGCAAAATGTGACACATCGGTGATCCCAGTAATTGGCATATATTCGGTATAAAAAGTCGTAATTTCAATCTGCGAATATGTGCAGAGAGCGAGAATTTGGCTCCAAAATATTGTTCAAGCGTCAAATTTGGGATGTTTGTGATATTTTTAAAACTGCAGGGAGGGGTTGGGCAAAATGTGACCCATCGCTGATCCCAGTAATTGGCATATGTTCGGTATAAAAAGTCGAAATTTCAAACTGCGAATACGCGCAGAGAGCCAGAATTTGGCTCCAAAATATTGCTCAATAGTCGAATTTGGGATGTTTTGGATATTTTGAAAACTTCAGGGAGGGTTTGGGCAGAATGTGACTCATCGGCGCGTTCAGTAATTGGCATATTTTCGATATAAAAAGTCGTAATTTCAAACTGCGAATACGTGCAGAGAGCCAGAATTTGGCGCCAAAACATGGCTCAAGCGTCGAACTTGGGATGTTTAGGATATTTTCAAAACTGCAGGGTGGGTTTGGGCAAACTGTGACCCATCCCCGCTCTCAGTAATTGGCATATTTTCGGTATAAAATTCGTAATTTCAAAGTGCGAATACATGCAGAGAGCCAAAATTTGGCTCCTTAATATGGCCCAAGCGTCGAATTTGGGATGTTTGTGATATTTTTAAAACTGCAGGGAGGGTTTGGGCAAAATGTGAACCATCGCTGATCCCAGTAATTGGCATATATTCAGTATAAAATGTCGTAATTTCAAACTGCAAATACGTGCAAAGAGCCAGAATTTGGCTACAAAATATTGTTCAATCGTCGAATTTGGGATGTTTGTAATAATTTTGAAACTGCAGGGACGGTTTGGGCAAAATGTGACCCATCGCTGATCCCAGGAATTGGCATATATTCGGTATAAAAAGTCGTAATTTCAAACTGCGAATACGTGCAGAGAGCCAGAGTTTGGTTCAAAAATATGGCTCAAGATTCGAATTTGGGATGTTTGAGATATTTTCAAAACTGCAGGGTGAAATTGAGTAAATTGTGACCCATCGCCTCTCTCAGTAATTGGCATATTTTCGGTAAAAATTTTTTAATTTCAAACTGCGAAAACGTGCCGAGAGCCAGAATTTGGCTCCAAAATATGGCTCAAGCGTAGAATTTGGGACGTTTGGGATATTTTGAAAACTGCAGAGAGGGCTAGGGCAAAATGTGATCCATCGCCGCTTTCAGTAATTGGCATATTTTCGGTATAAAAAGTCGTAATTTCATACTGCGAATACGTGCCGAGAGCCAGAAATTGGCTCCAAAATATTCCGCAAGGGTCGTATTTGGGATGTTTGGGATATTTCGAAAACTGCAGAGGGGTTTGGACAAAATGTGACCCATTGACGCTTTCAGTAATTGGTATATTTTCGGTATAAAAAGTCGTAATTTCAAACTGCGAATAAGTGAAGAGAGCCAGAATTTGGCTCAAAAATATGGTTCAAGGGTCGAATTTGGGCTGTTTGGGATATTTTGAAAACTGCAGAGAGGGTTTGGGCAAAATGTGATCCATCGCCGCTCTCAGTAATTGGCATTTTTTCTGTATAAAAAGTCGTAATATCAAACAGCGAATACGTGCAGAGAGCCAGAATTTGGCTCCAAAATATGGTTCAAACGTCGAATTTGGGATGTTTGTGATATTTTTAAAACTGCAGGGAGGGTTTGGGCAAAATGTGACCCATCGCTGATCCCAGTAATTGGCATATATTCGGTATAAAATGTCGTAATTTCAAACTACGAATACGTGCAGAGAGCCAGAATTTGGCTCCAAAATATTGCTCAATAGGTGAATTTGGGATGTTTGGGATATTTTGAAAACTGCAGGGAGGGTTTGGGCAAAATGTGACTCATCGGCGCATTCAGTAATTGGCATATTTTCGGTATAAAAAGTCGTAATTTCAAACTGCGAATACGTGCATAGAGCCAGAATTTGTCGCCAAAATATGGCTGAAGCGTCGAACTTGGGATGTTTGGGATATTTTCAAAACTGCAGGGTGGGTTTGGGCAAACTGTGACATATCGCCGCTATCAGTAATTGGCATATTTTCGGTATAAAATTCGTAATTTCAAACTGCGAATACATGCAGAGAGCCAGAATTTGGCTCCTTAATATGGCCCAAGCGTCGTATTTGGGATGTTTGGGATATTTTGAAAACTTCAGGAAGGTTTTGGGCAAAATGTGATCCATCGCCGCTTTCAGTAATTGGCATTTTTTCTGTATAAAAAGTCGTAATTTCAAACTGCGAATACGTGCAGAGAACCAGAATTTGGCTCCAAAATATGGTTCAAGCGTCGAATTTGATTTGGGATGTTTGTGATATTTTTAAAACTGCAGGGAGGGTTTGGGCAAAATGTGACCCATCGCTGATCCCAGTAATTGGCATATATTCGGTATAAAAAGTCGTAATTTAAAACTGCGAATACGTGCAAAGAGCCCGAATTTGGCTACAAAATATGGTTCAAGCGTCAAATTTGGGATGTTTGTGATATTTTTAAAACTGCAGGGAGAGTTTGGGCAAAATGTGACTCATCGATGATCCCAGGAATTGGCATATATTCGGTATAAAAAGTCGTAATTTCAAACTGCGAATACGTGCAGAGAGCCAGAGTTTGGTTCCAAAATATAGCTCAAGAGTCGAATTTGGGATGTTTGAGATGTTGTTCCCAGTAATTGGCAAATATTCGGTATAAAAAGTCGTAATTACAAACTGCGAATACGTGCAGAGAGCGAGAAATTGGCTCCAAAATATTGCTCTATTGTCGAATTTGGGATGTTTGGGATATTTTGAAAACTGCAGGGAGGGTTTAGCCAAAATGTGACTCATCGGCGCGTTCAGTAATTGGCATATTTTCGGTATAAAAAGTCGTAATTTCAAATTGCGAATACATGCAGAGAGCCAGAATTTGGCGCCAAAATATGGCTCAAACGTCGAACGTGGGATGTTTGGGATATTTTCAAAACTGCAGGGTGGGTTTGGGCAAACTGTGACCCATCGCCGCTCTCAGTAATTGGCATATTTTCGGTATAAAATTCGTAATTTCAAACTGCGAATACATGAAGAGAGCCAGAATTTGGCTCCTTAATATGGCTCAAGCGTAGAATTTGGGATGTTTGGGATATTTTGAAAACTTCAGGGAGGTTTAGGGCAAAATGTGATCCATCGCCGCTTTCAGTAATTGGCATTTTTTCTGTATAAAAAGTCGTAATTTCAAACTGCGAATACGTACAGAGAGCCACAATTTGGCTCCAAAATATGGTTCAAGAGTCGAATTTGGGATGTTTCTGATATTTTTAAAACTGCAGGGAGGGTTTGGGCAAAATGAGACCCATCGCTGATCCCAGTAATTGGCATATATTCGGTATAAAAAGTCGTAATTTCAAACTGCGAATACGTGCAAAGAGCCAGAGTTTGGTTCCAAAATATTGCTCTAGAGTCGAATTTCGGATGTTTGAGATATTTTCACAACTGCAAGGTGAATTTGGGCAAACTGTGACCCATCGCTGCTCTTAGTAATTGGCATATTTTCGTTATAAAATTCGTAATTTCAAACTGCGAAACGTGCCGAGAGCCAGAATTTGGCTCCATAATATGGCTCAAGCGTCGAATTTGGGACGTTTGGGATATTTTAAAAATTGCAGGGAGGTCTTGGGCAAAATGTGATCCATCGCCGCTTTCAGTAACTGGCATATTTTCGGTATAAAAAGTCGTAATTTCATACTGCGAATACGTGCAGAAAGCCAGAATTTGGCTTCAAAATATGGTTCAAGTGTCGAATTTGGGATATTTTGAAAACTGCAGGGAGGACTTGGGCAAAATGTGACCCATCGGCGCGCTCAGTAACTGGCATATTTTAGGTATAAAAATTCGTAATTTCAAAAAGCGATTACGTGCAGAGAGCCAGAATTTGGCTCCAAAATATGGTTTAAGAGTCGAATTTGGGATGTTTCTGATATTTTCAAAACTGCAGGGAGGGTTTGGGCAAAATGTGACCCATCGCTGATCCCAGTAACTGGCATATATTGGGTATAAAAATTCATAATTTCAAACTGAGAATACGTGCAGAGAGCGAGAATTTTGTCCCAAAATATTGCTCAAGCGTCAAATTTGGGATGTTTTGGATATTTTGAAAACTGCAGGGAGGGTTTGGGCAAAATGTGACTCATCGGCGCGTTCAGTAATTGGCATATTTTGGTATTAAAAGTCGTAATTTCAAACTGCGAATACGTGCAGAGAGACAGAATTTGGCGCCAAAATATGGCTCAAGAGTCGAATTTGGGACGTTTGGGATATTTGGAAAATTGCAGAAAGGGTTTGGGCAAAATGTGACTCATTGGCGCGTTCAGTAACCGGCATATTTTCGGTATAAAAAGTCGTAATTTCAAACAGCAAATACGTGTCGAGAGCCAAAATTTGGCTTCAAAATATGGTTCAAATGTCTAATTTGGGATGTTTGGGATATTTAGAAAACTGCAGGGAGGACTTGGGCAAAATGTGACTCATCAGCGCGCTCAGTAATTGGCATATTTTCGGTATAAAAATTCGTAATTTCAAAAAGCGATTACGTGCAGAGAGCCAGAACTTGGCTCCAAAATATGGCTCAAGCGTCGAATTTGGGATGTTTGGGATATTTTCAAAACTGCAGGGTGGGTTTGGGCAAACAGTGACCCACCGCCGCTCTCAGTAATTGGCATATTTTCGGTATAAAATTTGTAATTTCAAACTGCGAATACATCCAGAGAGCCAGAATTTGGCTCCTTAATATGGCCCAAGCGTCGAATTTGGGATGTTTGGGATATTTTGAAAACTGCAGGGAGGATTTGGGCAAAATGTGATCCATCGCCGCTTTCAGTAATTGGCATTTTTTCTGTATAAAAATTTTTAATTTCAAACTGCGAATACGTGCAGAAAGCCAAAATTTGGCTCGAAAATATGGTTCAAGAGTAGAATTTGGGATGTTTGTTATATTTTTAAAACTGCTGGGAGGGTTTGGGCAAAATGTGACACATCGCTGATCCCAGTAATTGGCATATATTCGGTATAAAAAGTCGTAATTTCAATCTGCGAATACGTGCAGAGAGCCAGAATTTGGCTCCAAAATATTGCTCAATAGTCGAATTTGGGGTGTTTGGGATATTTAGAAAACTGCAGGGAGGACATGGGCAAAATGTGACTCATCAGCGCGCTCAGTAATTGGCATATTTTCGGTATAAAAATTCGTAATTTCAAACTGCGAATACGTGCAGAGAGCCAGAATTTGGCGCCAAAACATGGCTCAAGCGTCGAACTTGGGATGTTTAGGATATTTTTAAAACTGCAGGGTGGGTTTGGGCAAACTGTGACCCATCCCCGCTCTCAGTAATTGGCATATTTTCGGTATAAAATTCGTAATTTCAAAGTGCGAATACATGCAGAGAGCCAGAATTTGGCTCCTTAATATGGCCCAAGCGTCGAATTTGGGATGTTTGTGATATTTTTAAAACTGCAGGGAGGGTTTGGGCAAAATGTGAACCATCGCTGATCCCAGTAATTGGCATATATTCAGTATAAAATGTCGTAATTTAAAACTGCAAATACGTGCAAAGAGCCAGAATTTGGCTACAAAATATTGTTCAAGCGTCAAATTTGGGATGTTTGTGATATTTTTAAAACTGCAGGGAGGGGTTGGGCAAAATGTGACCCATCGCTGATCCCAGTAATTGGCATATGTTCGGTATAAAAAGTCGAAATCTCAAACTGCGAATACGTGCAGAGAGCCAGAATTTGGCTCTAAAATATTGCTCAATAGTCGAATTTGGGGTGTTTGGGATATTTTGAAAACTGCAGGGAGGGTTTGGGCAAAATGTGACTCATCGGCGCGTTCAGTAATTGGCATATTTTCGATATAAAAAGTCGTAATTTCAAACTGCGAATACGTGCAGAGAGCCAGAATTTGGCGCCAAAACATGGCTCAAGCGTCGAACTTGGGATGTTTAGGATATTTTTAAAACTGCAAGGTGGGTTTGGGCAAACTGTGACCCATCCCCGCTCTCAGTAATTGGCATATTTTCGGTATAAAATTCGTAATTTCAAAGTGCGAATACATGCAGAGAGCCAGAATTTGGCTCCTTAATATGGCCCAAGCGTCGAATTTGGGATGTTTGTGATATTTTTAAAACTGCAGGGAGGGTTTGGGCAAAATGTGAACCATCGCTGATCCCAGTAATTGGCATATATTCAGTATAAAATGTCGTAATTTAAAACTGCAAATACGTGCAAAGAGCCAGAATTTGGCTACAAAATATTGTTCAAGCGTCGAATTTGGGATGTTTGTAATAATTTTAAAACTGCAGGGACGGTTTGGGCAAAATGTGACCCATCGCTGATCCCAGGAATTGGCATATATTCGGTATAAAAAGTCGTAATTTCAAACTGCGAATACATGCAGAGAGCCAGAGTTTGGTTCAAAAATATGGCTCAAGATTCGAATTTGGGATGTTTGAGATATTTTCAAAACTGCAGGGTGAAATTGAGTAAATTGTGACCCATCGCCTCTCTCAGTAATTGGCATATTTTCGGTAAAAATTTTTTAATTTCAAACTGCGAAAACGTGCCGAGAGCCAGAATTTGGCACCAAAATATGGCTCAAGCGTCGAATTTGGTGCGTTTGGGATATTTTGAAAACTGCAGAGAGGGCTAGGGCGAAATGTGATCCATCGCCGCTTTCAGTAATTGGCATATTTTCGGTATAAAAAGTCGTAATTTCATACTGCGAATACGTGCCGAGAGCCAGAAATTGGCTCTAAAATATTCCGCAAGGGTCGTATTTGGGATGTTTGGGATATTTCGAAAACTGCAGAGGGGTTTGGACAAAATGTGACCCATTGACGCTTTCAGTAATTGGTATATTTTCGGTATAAAAAGTCGTAACTTCAAACTGCGAATAAGTGAAGAGAGCCAGAATTTGGCTCAAAAATATGGTTCAAGGGTCGAATTTTGGCTGTATGGGATATTTTGAAAACTGCAGAGAGGGTTTGGGCAAAATGTGATCCATCGCCGCTCTCAGTAATTGGCATTTTTTCTGTATAAAAAGTCGTAATATCAAACAGCGAATACGTGCAGAGAGCCAGAATTTGGCTCCAAAATATGGTTCAAACGTCGAATTTGGGATGTTTGTGATATTTTTAAAACTGCAGGGAGGGTTTGGGCAAAATGTGACCCATCGCTGATCCCAGTAATTGGCATATATTCGGTATAAAATGTCGTAATTTCAAACTACGAATACGTGCAGAGAGCCAGAATTTGGCTCCAAAATATTGCTCAATAGTTGAATTTGGGATGTTTGGGATATTTTGAAAACTGCAGGGAGGGTTTGGGCAAAATGTGACTCATCGGCGCATTCAGTAATTGGCATATTTTCGGTATAAAAATTCGTAATTTCAAACTGCGAATACGTGCATAGAGCCAGAATTTGTCGCCAAAATATGGCTGAAGCGTCGAAATTGGGATGTTTGGGATATTTTCAAAACTGCAGGGTGGGTTTGGGCAAACTGTGACCCATCGCCGCTATCAGTAATTGGCATATTTTCGGTATAAAATTCGTAATTTCAAACTGCGAATACATGCAGAGAGCCAGAATTTGGCTCCTTAATATGGCCCAAGCGTCGAATTTGGGATGTTTGGGATATTTTGAAAACTTCAGGAAGGTTTTGGGCAAAATGTGATCCATCGCCGCTTTCAGTAATTGGCATTTTTTCTGTATAAAAAGTCGTAATTTCAAACTGCGAATACGTGCAGAGAACCAGAATTTGGCTCCAAAATATGGTTCAAGCGTCGAATTTGATTTGGGATGTTTGTGATATTTTTAAAACTGCAGGGAGGGTTTGGGCAAAATGTGACCCATCGCTGATCCCAGTAATTGGCATATATTCGTTATAAAAAGTCGTAATTTAAAACTGCGAATACGTGCAAAGAGCCCGAATTTGGCTTCAAAATATGGTTCAAGCGTCGAATTTGGGATGTTTGTGATATTTTTAAAACTGCAGGGAGAGTTTGGGCAAAATGTGACCCATCGCTGATCCCAGGAATTGGCATATATTCGGTATAAAAAGTCGTAATTTCAAACTGCGAATACGTGCAGAGAGCCAGAGTTTGGTTCCAAAATATAGCTCAAGCGTCGAATTTGGGATGTTTGTGATATTTTCAAAACTGCAGGGTGAATTTGGGCAAACTGTGACCCATCGCCGCTCTCAGTAATTGGCATATTTTCGGTATAAAATTCTTAATTTCAAACTGCGATAACGTGCCGAGAGCCAGAATTTGGCTCCTAAATATGGATCAAGCGTCGAATTTGCGACGTTTGGGATATTTTGAAAACTGCAGAGAGGTCTTGGGCAAAATGTGATCCATCGCCGCTTTCAGTAACTGGCATATTTTCGGTATAAAAAGTCGTAATTTCATACTGCGAATACGTGCAGAGAGCCAGAAATTGGCTCCAAAATATTCTTCAAGGGTCGTAATTGGGATGTTTGGGATATTTCGAAAACCGCAGAGGGGTTTGGGCAAAATGTGACCTATCGCCGCTTTCAATAATTGGTATATTTTCGGTATAAAAAGTCGTAATATCAAACTGCGAATACGTGCAGAGATCCAGAATTTAGCTCCAAAATATGGTTCAAGCGTCGAATTTGGGATGTTTGTGATATTTTTAAAACTGCAGGGAGGGTTTGGGCAAAATGTGACCCATCGTTGTTCCCAGTAATTGGCAAATATTCGGTATAAAAAGTCGTAATTACAAACTGCGAATACGTGCAGAGAGCGAGAAATTGGCTCCAAAATATTGCTCAATAGTCGAATTGTGGATGTTTGGGATATTTTGAAAACTGCAGGGAGGGTTTAGGCAAAATGTGACTCATCGGCGCGTTCAGTAATTGGCATATTTTCGGTATAAAAAGTCGTAATTTCAAATTGCGAATACATGCAGAGAGCCAGAATTTGGCGCCAAAATATGGCTCAAGCGTCGAACGTGGGATGTTTGGGATATTTTCAAAACTGCAGGGTGGGTTTGGGCAAACTGTGACCCATCGCCGCTCTCAGTAATTGGCATATTTTCGGTATAAAATTCGTAATTTCAAACTGCGAATACATGAAGAGAGCCAGAATTTGGCTCCTTAATATGGCTCAAGCGTAGAATTTGGGATGTTTGGGATATTTTGAAAACTTCAGGGAGGTTTAGGACAAAATGTGATCCATCGCCGCTTTCAGTAATTGGCATTTTTTCTGTATAAAAAGTCGTAATTTCCAACTGCGAATACGTACAGAGAGCCAGAATTTGGCTCCAAAATATGGTTCAAGAGTCGAATTTGGTATGTTTCTGATATTTTTAAAACTGCAGGGAGGGTTTGGGCAAAATGAGACCCATCGCTGATCCCAGTAATTGGCATATATTCGGTATAAAAAGTCGTAATTTCAAACTGCGAATACGTGCAAAGAGCCAGAGTTTGGTTCCAAAATATTGCTCTAGAGTCGAATTTCGGATGTTTGAGATATTTTCACAACTGTAAGGTGAATTTGGGTAAACTGTGACCCATCGCTGCTCTTAGTAATTGGCATATTTTCGTTATAAAATTCGTAATTTCAAACTGCGAAACGTGCCGAGAGCCAGAATTTGGCTCCAAAATATGGCTCGAGCGTCGAATTTGGGACGTTTGGGATATTTTAAAAATTGCAGGGAGGTCTTGGGCAAAATGTGATCCATCGCCGCTTTCAGTAACTGGCATATTTTCGGTATAAAAAGTCGTAATTTCATGCTGCAAATACGTGCAGAAAGCCAGAATTTGGCTTCAAAATATGGTTCAAGTGTCGAATTTGGGATATTTGGGATATTTTGAAAACTGCAGGGAGGAATTGGGCAAAATGTGACCCATCGCCGCGCTCAGTAACTGGCATATTTTAGGTATAAAAATTCGTAATTTCAAAAAGCGATTACGTGCTGAGAGCCAGAATTTGGCTCCAAAATATGGTTCAAGAGTCGAATTTGGGATGTTTCTGATATTTTCAAAACTGCAGGGAGGGTTTGGGCAAAATGTGACCCATCGCTGATCCCAGTAACTGGCATATATTGGGTATAAAAAGCCATAATTTAAAAGTGAGAATATGTGCAGAGAGCGAGAATTTTGTCCCAAAATATTGCTCAAGCGTCAAATTTGGGATGTTTTGGATATTTTGAAAACTGCAGGGAGGGTTTGGGCAAAATGTGACTCATCGGCGCGTTCAGTAATTGGCATATTTTGGTATAAAACGTCGTAATTTCAAACTGCGAATACGTGTCGAGAGCCAAAATTTGGCTTCAAAATATGGTTCAAATGTCTAATTTGGGATGTTTGGGATATTTAGAAAACTGCAGGGAGGACTTGGGCAAAATGTGACTCATCAGCGCGCTCAGTAATTGGCATATTTTCGGTATAAAAATTCGTAATTTCAAAAAGCGATTACGTGCAGAGAGCCAGAACTTGGCTCCAAAATATGGCTCAAGCGTCGAATTTGGGATGTTTGGGATATTTTCAAAACTGCAGGGTGGGTTTGGGCAAACAGTGACCCATCGCCGATCCCAGTAATTGGCATATTTTCGGTATAAAATTTGTAATTTCAAACTGCGAATACGTGCAGAGAGACAGAATTTGGCGCCAAAATATGGCTCAAGAGTCGAATTTGGGACGTTTGGGATATTTGGAAAACTGCAGAAAGGGTTTGGGCAAAATGTGACTCATCGGCGCGTTCAGTAACCGGCATATTTTCGGTATAAAACGTCGTAATTTCAAACTGCGAATACGTGTCGAGAGCCAAAATTTGGCTTCAAAATATGGTTCAAATGTCTAATTTGGGATGTTTGGGATATTTAGAAAACTGCAGGGAGGACTTGGGCAAAATGTGACTCATCAGCGCGCTCAGTAATTGGCATATTTTCGGTATAAAAATTCGTAATTTCAAAAAGCGATTACGTGCAGAGAGCCAGAACTTGGCTCCAAAATATGGCTCAAGCGTCGAATTTGGGATGTTTGGGATATTTTCAAAACTGCAGGGTGGGTTTGGGCAAACAGTGACCCATCGCCGATCCCAGTAATTGGCATATTTTCGGTATAAAATTTGTAATTTCAAACTGCGAATACATCCAGAGAGCCAGAATTTGGCTCCTTAATATGGCCCAAGCGTCGAATTTGGG
Organism: Procambarus clarkii; assembly: GCF_040958095.1. Taxonomy (NCBI): domain Eukaryota; kingdom Metazoa; phylum Arthropoda; class Malacostraca; order Decapoda; family Cambaridae; genus Procambarus; species Procambarus clarkii. The sequence continues at coordinate 2,413,369 of NC_091175.1, read as the reverse complement.
ATGTTTGGGATATTTTGAAAACTGCAGGGAGGATTTGGGCAAAATGTGATCCATCGCCGCTTTCAGTAATTGGCATTTTTTCTGTATAAAAATTCTTAATTTCAAACTGCGAATACGTGCAGAAAGCCAAAATTTGGCTCGAAAATATGGTTCAAGAGTCGAATTTGGGATGTTTGTGATATTTTTAAAACTGCAGGGAGGGTTTGGGCAAAATGTGACCCATCGCTGATCCCAGTAATTGGCATATATTCGGTATAAAATGTCGTAATTTCAAACTACGAACACGTGCAGAGAGCCAGAATTTGGCTCCAAAATATTGCTCAATAGTTGAATTTGGGATGTTTGGGATATTTTGAAAACTGCAGGAAGGGTTTGGGCAAAATGTGACTCATCGGCGCTTTCAGTAATTGGCATATTTTCGGTAAAAAAAGTCGTAATTTCAAACTGCGAATACGTGCATAGAGCCAGAATTTGTCGCCAAAATATGGCTGAAGCGTCGAACTTGGGATGTTTGGGATATTTTCAAAACTGCAGGGTGGGTTTGGGCAAACTGTGACCCATCGCCGCTATCAGTAATTGGCATATTTTCGGTATAAAATTCGTAATTTCAAACTGCGAATACATGCAGAGAGCCAGAATTTGGCTCCTTAATATGGCCCAAGCGTCGAATTTGGGATGTTTGAGATATTTTGAAAACTTCAGGAAGGTTTTGGGCAAAATGTGATCCATCGCCGCTTTCAGTAATTGGCATTTTTTCTGTATAAAAAGTCGTAATTTCAAACTGCGAATACGTGCAGAGAACCAGAATTTGGCTCCAAAATATGGTTCAAGCGTCGAATTTGATTTGGGATGTTTGTGATATTTTTAAAACTGCAGGGAGGGTTTGGGCAAAATGTGACCCATCGCTGATCCCAGTAATTGGCATATATTCGGTATAAAAAGTCGTAATTTAAAACTGCGAATACGTGCAAAGAGCCCGAATTTGACTTCAAAATATGGTTCAAGCGTCGAATTTGGGATGTTTGTGATATTTTTAAAACTGCAGGGAGAGTTTGGGCAAAATGTGACCCATCGCCGCTCTCAGTAATTGGCATATTTTCGGTATAAAATTTTTAATTTCATACTGCGATAACGTGCCGAGAGCCAGAATTTGGCTCCTAAATATGGATCAAGCGTCGATATTGGGACGTTTGGGATATTTTGAAAACTGCAGAGAGGGCTAGGGCAAAATGTGATCCATCGCCGCTTTCAGTAATTGGCATATTTTCGGTAAAAAAGTCGTAATTTCATACTGCGAATACGTGCCGAGAGCCAGAAATTGGCTCCAAAATATTTCGCAAGGGTCGTATTTGGGATGTTTGGGATATTTTGAAAACTGCAGGGAGGGTTTGGGCAAAATGTGATCCATCGCCGCTTTCAGTAATTGGCATTTTTTCTGTATAAAAAGTCGTATTTTCAAATAGCAAATACGTGCAGAGAGCCAGAATTTGGCTCCAAAATATGGTTCAAGAGTCGAATTTTGGATGTTTGTGATATTTTTAAAACTGCAGGGAGGGTTTGGGCAAAATGTGACCCATCGCTGATCCCAGTAATTGGCATATATTCGGTATAAAAATCATAAATTCAAACTGCGAATACATGCAGAGAGCGAGAATTTTGCTCCAAAATATTGCTCAAGCTTCAAATTTGGGATGTTTTGGATATTTTGAAAACTGCAGGGAGGGTTTGGGCAAAATGTGACTCATCGGCGCGTTCAATAATTGGCCTATTTTGGAATAAAAAGTCGTAATTTCAAACTGCGAATACGTGCAGAGAGCCAGAGTTTAGTTCCAAAATATGGCTCAGGAGTCGAATTTTGGATGTTTGAGATATTTTCAAAACTGCAGGGTGAATTTGGGCAAACTCTGACCCATCGCCGCTCTCAGTAATTGGCATATTTTCGGTATAAAATTCGTAATTTCAAACTGCGAAAACGTGCAGAGAGCCAGAATTTGGCTCCAAAATATGGTTCAAGAGTCGAACTTGGGATGTTGGTGATATTTTTAAAGCTGCAGGGAGGGTTTGGGCAAAATGTGACCCATCGCTGATCCCAGTAATTGGCATATATTCGGTATAAAAAGTCATAATTTCAAACGGCGAATACGTGCAAAGAGAGATAATTTTGCTCCAAAATATTGACCAAGCGTCAAATTTGGGATGTTTTGAGTATTTTGAAAACGGTAGGGAGGGTTTGGGTAAAATGTGATCCATCGCTGCTTTCAGTAATTGGCATTTTTTTGTAAAAAAAAGTCGTAATTTCAAACTGCGAATACGTGCAGAGAGCCAGAATTTGGCTCCAAAATATGGTTCAAGAGTCGAATTTCGAATGTTTGTGATATTTTTAAAACTGCAGGGAGGGTTTGGGCAAAATGTGATCCATCGCCGCTTTCAGTAACTGGCATATTTTCGGTATAAAATGTCTTAATTTCATTCTGCGAATACGTGCAGAGAGCCAGAAATTGGTTCCAAAATATTCCTCAAGGGTCGTATTTGGGATGTTTTGGATATTTCGAAAACTGCAGAGGGGTTTGGGCAAAATGTGACCTATCGTCGCTTTCAGTAATTGGTATATTTTCGGTATAAAAAGTCGTAATTTCAAACTTCGAATACGTGCAGAGAGCCAGAATTTGGCTCCAAAATTTGGTTCAAGGGTCGAATTTGGGATGTTTGGGATATTTTGAAAACTGCAGAGAGGGTTTGGGCAAACTGTGATCCATCCCCGCTTTCAGAAATTGGCATTTTTCTGTATAAAATTTCGTAATTTCAAACTGCGAATACGTGCAGAGAGCCAGAATTTGGCTCCAAAATATGGCTCAATAGTCGAATTTGGGATGTTTGGGATATTTTGAAAACTGCAGGAAGGGTTTGGGCAAAATGTGACTCATCGGTGCGTTCAGTAATTGGCATATTTTCGGTATAAAAAGTCGTAATTTCAAACTGCGAATACGTGCAGAGAGCCAGAATTTGGTTCCAAAATATGGCTCATTAGTCGAATTTGGGATGTTTGGGATATTTTGAAAACTGCAGGAAGGGTTTGGGCAAAATGTGACTCATCGGTGCGTTAAGTAATTGGCATATTTTCGGTAAAAAAATCGTAATTTCAAACTGCGAATACGTGCAGAGAGCCAGAATTTAGCGCCAAAATATGGCTCAAGCTTCGAATTTGGGATGTTTGGAATATTTTCAAAACTGCAGAGTGGGTTTGGTCAAACTGTGACCCATCGCTGCTCTCAGTAATTGGCATATTTTCGTTATAAAATTCGTAATTTCAAACTGCGAATACATGCAGAGAGCCAGAATTTGGCTCCTTAATATGGCCCAAGTGTCGAATTTGGGATGTTTGGGATATTTTGAAAACTGCAGGGAGGGTTTTTGCAAAATGTGATCCATCGCCGCTTTCAGTAATTGGCATTTTTTCTATATAAAAAGTCGTATTTTCAAACTGCGAATACGTGCAGAGAGCCAGAATTTGGCTCCAAAATATGGTTCAAGAGTCGAATTTTGGATGTTTGTGATATTTTTAAAACTGCAGGGAGGGTTTGGGCAAAATGTGACCCATCGCTGATCCCAGTAATTGGCATATATTCGGTATAAAAATCATAATTTCAAACAGCGAATACATGCAGAGAGCGAGAATTTTGCTCCAAAATATTGCTTAAGGGTCAAATTTGGGATGTTTTGGATATTTTGAAAACTGCAGGGAGGGTTTGGGAAAAATGTGATCCATCGCCGCTTTCAGTAATTGGCAATTTTTCTGTAAAAAAAGTCGTAATTTCAAACTGCGAATACGTGCAGAGAGTCAGAATCTGGCTCCAAAATATGGTTCAAGAGTCGAATTTGGGATGTTTGTGATATTTTTAAAACTGCAGGGAGGGTTTGGGCAAAATGTGATCCATCGCCACTTTCAATAACTGGCATATTTTCGGTATAAAAAGTCGTAATTTCATTCTGCGAATACGTGCAGAGAGCCAGAAATTGGTTCCAGAATATTCCTCAAGGGTCGTATTTGCGATGTTTTGGATATTTCGAAAACTGCAGAGGGGTTTGGGCAAAATGTGACCCATCGTCGCTTTCAGTAATTGGTATATTTTCGGTATAAAAAGTCGTAATTTCAAACTGCGAATACGTGCAGAGAGCCAGAATTTGGCTCCAAAATATTGTTCAAGGGTCGAATTTGGGATTTTTGGGATATTTTGAAAACTGCAGAGAGGGTTTGGGCAAACTGTGATCCATCGCCGCTTTCAGTAATTGGCATTTTTTCTGTATAAAAATTCGTAATTTCAAACTGCGAATACGTGCAGAGAGCCAAAATTTGGCTCCAAAATATGGCTCAATAGTCGAATTTGGGATGTTTGGGATATTTTCAAAACTGCAGGGTGGGTTTGGTCAAACTGGGACAAATCGCTGCTCTCAGTAATTGGCATATTTTCGTTATAAAATTCGTAATTTCAAACTACGAATAAGTGCAGTGAGCCAGAATTTGGCATCAAAATATGGCTCAAGTGTCGAATTTAGACCGTTTTGGATATTTGAAAACTGCAGGGAGGGCTTGGGCAAAATGTTATCCATCGCTGCTTTCAGTAACTGGCATATTTTTGGTATAAAAAGTCGTAATTTCATACTGCGAACACGTGCAGAAAGCCAGAGTTTGGCTCCAAATTATGCCTCAAGGGTCGTATTTTGGATGTTTGGGATATTTTGAAAACTGCAGGGAGGGTTTGGGCAAAATGTAACTCATCGGCGCATTCAGTAATTGGCATATTTTGGTATAAAAAGTCGTAATTTCAAACTGCGAATACGTGCAGAGAGCCAGAATTTGGCTTAAAAATATGGCTCAAGGGTCGAATTTGGGATATTTGGGATACTTTGAAAACTGCAGGGGGGGTTTGGGCGATATTGAAAAGGGAAGAAGTTCTGTTTTTATTGCATATATCGACGTTTCAGCCGGAATAGAGCGGTTTTCGTGTACATCTTCCATCAGTAATATAAACGGAAAATCTAGAACATTTTAGTTAATTCTAATGAAAACACATTGTTTTTTATCATTTGTATTGGAAACAACATTGTCATATGTCTTTTCTTGGATCTAAATAATACGAAACCTCGCTCTATGATTTGAAGTTAAAATCCTCTAATATGGTAACTCTATCACCTTAATCATGTAGTTTGATATTACGTAAATATATTCATTTTTACCAATATTTCGATACTATTTCATATAGTATCACGATATTTGATTAGGCCTTCAAATCTCAGAATTTCGCATAATATTGCATTTTAAGCAAGTTTTCTTGCATTTTGTTTTGTACGAAAAATCATCGAATTTAGCAATATTTTGACGTTTATCATCCCCTTTTCCTTTGTGGTTTAAACAAAATATCATCGAATTTGGCAATATTTTGTCGTTTATCAACGTTTTTGTGAATTTTCTGTCTTTGGGTATTAATTCATTATATATACGATAAAAATGAAGCAAACACATAATTGATTAGAAATTAATCTTAAATACTTCATTTTTAATCAACCATTTGTTTCTCGTTAAAATACTGAGTAGGATATTGAAAAGGGGAGAACTTCGGTTTTTATTGCATATATCGACGTTTCAGCTGGAATAGAGATGCTTTCGTGTACATCTTCCATCGGTAATATAAACGAAAAATCAGGAACATTTAAGTTAATTCTAATGAAAACATTAGTTTTTATCATTTGTATTGGAAACAACATTGTCATATGTCTTTTCTTTTATCTAAATAATACGAAACCTTGCTCTATGATTTGAAGTTAAAATCCTCAAATATGGTAAAATAGTGACTTTTTCACGTTTTTCATGTAGTTTGATATTACGTAAATACATTCATTTTTACCAATATTTCGATACTATTTCATGTAGTATCACGATATGTGATTTGGCCTTCAAATCTAAGAATTTCGCATAAAATTGCATTTTAAGCAAGTTTTCTTGCATTTTGTTTCGTACGAAAAATCATCGAATTTAGCAATATTTTGACGTTTATCATCTCCTTTTCCTTTGTATAATTTAAACAAAATATCATCGAATTAGGCAATATTTTGCCGTTTTTCCACGTTTTTGTGAATTTTCAGTCTATGGGTATTAATTCATTATATATACGATAAAAATGATGCAAACACATAATTGATTAGATAATAACCTTAAATACTTCATTTTCTCGTTGAAATACTGAGTAAGATATTGAAAAGGGGAGAAGTTCGGTTTTTATTGCATATATCGACGTTTCAGCAGGATTAGAGCGGTTTTACATGTACATCTTCCATCGGTAATATAAACGGAAAATCAAGAACATTTTAGTTAGTTCTAATGAAAACACATTGTTTTTTATCATTTGTATTGGAAACAACATTGTCATATGTCTTTTCTTGGATCTAAATAATACGAAACCTCGCTCTATGATATGAAGTTAAAATCCTCAAATATGGTAAAATAGTGACTTTTTTCACTTTTTCATGTCGTTTTATATTACGTAAATATATTCATTTTTACCAATATTTCGATACTATTTCATGTAGTATCACGATATGTGATTTGGCCTTCAAATCTCAGAATTTCGCATAATATTGCATTTTAAGCAAGTTTTCTTGCATTTTGATTCGTACGAAAAATCATCGAATTTTAGCAATATTTTGACGTTTGTCATCCCCTTTTCCTTTATGTGATTTAAACAAAATATCATCGAATTATGCAATATTTTGCCATTTTTCCACGTTTTTGTGAATTTTCAGTTTATTGGTATTAATTCATTATATATACGATAGAAATGATGCAAACATATAATTGATTAGATAATAACCTTAAATACTTCATTTTCAATCAACTATTTGTTTCTCGTAAAATACTGAGTAAGATATTGAAAAGGGAAGAAGTTCTGTTTTTATTGCATATATCGACGTTTCAGCCGGAATAGAGCGGTTTTCGTGTACATCTTCCAACTGTAATATAAACGGAAAATCAGGTACATTTTAGTTAATTCTAATGAAAACTCATTGATTTTTATCATTTGTATTGGAAACAACATTGTCATATGTCTTTTCTTGGATCTAAATAATACGAAACCTCGCTCTATGATTTGAAGTTAAAATCCTCAAATATGGTTAAATAGTGACTTTTTTCACGTTTTTCATGTAGTTTGATATTACGTAAATATATTCATTTTTACCAATATTTCGATACTATTTCATGTTGTATCACGATATGTGATTTGGCCTTCAAATATCAGAATTTCGCATAATATTGCATTTTAAGCAAGTTTTCTTGCATTTTGTTTCGTACGAAAAATAATCAAATTTAGGAATATTTTGACGTTTATCATGCCCTTTCCTTTATGTTATTTAAACATAATATCATCGAATTAGGCAATATTTTGCCGTTTTCCACGTTTTTGTGAATTTTCAGTTTATTGTTATTAATTCATTAAATATACGATAAAAATGATGCAAACACATAATTGATTAGATAATAACCTTAAATACTTCATTTTCAATCAACCATTTGTTTCTCGTTGAAATACTGAGTAAGATATTTAAAAGGGGAGAAGTTCTGTTTTTATTGCATATATCGACGTTTCAGCCGGAATAGAGATGTTTTCGTGTATTTCTTCCATCGGTAATATAAACGGAATATCAGGAACATTTTAGTTAATTCTAATGAAAACACATTGATTTTTATCATTTGTATTGGAAACAACATTGTCATATGTCTTTTCTTGGATCTAAATAATACGAAACCTCGCTCTATGATATGAAGTTAAAATCCTCATATATGGTTAAATAGTGACTTTTTCACGTTAATCATGTAGTTTGATATTACGTAAATATATTCATTTTTACCAATATTTCGATACTATTTCATGTAGTATCACGATATGTGATTTGGCCTTCAAATCTCAGAATTTCGCATAATATTGCATTTTAAGCAAGTTTTCTTGCATTTTGTTTCGTACGAAAAATCATCGAATTTAGCAATATTTTGACGTTTATGATCCCCTTTTCCTTTATGTGATTTCAACAAAATATCATCAAATTAGGCAATATTTTGCCCTTTTTCCACGTTTTTGTGAATTTTCAGTCTATGGGTATTAATTCATTATATATACGATAAAAATGAAGCAAACACATAATTGATTAGAAATTAATTTTAAATACTTCATTTTCAATCAACCATTTGTTTCTCGTTAAAATACTGAGTAGGATATTGAAAAGGGGAGAAGTTCGGTTTTTATTGCATATATCGACGTTTCATCCGGATTAGAGCGGTTTTACGTATACATCTTCCATCGGTAATATAAACGGAAAATCAGGAACATTTTAGTTAATTCTAATGAAAACATATTAATTTTTATCATTTGTATTGGAAACAACATTGTCATATGTCATTTCTTTTATCTAAATAATACGAAACCTTGCTCTATGATTTGAAGTTAAAATCCTCATATATGGTAAAATAGTGAATCTTTTCACGTTTTTCATGTAGTTTGATATTACGTAAATATATTCATTTTTACCAATATTTCGATACTATTTCATGTTGTATCACGATATGTGATTTGGCCTTCAAATCTCAGAATTTCACATAACATTGCATTTTAAGCAAGTTTTCTTGCATTTTGTTTCGTACGAAAAATCATCGAATTTAGCAATATTTTGACGTTTATCATCTCCTTTTCCTTTGTGTGATTTAAACAAAATATCATCGAATTAGGCAATATTTTGCCGTTTTTCCAGGTTTTTGTGAATTTTCAGTCTATGGGTATTAATTCATTATATATACGATAAAAATGATGCAAACACATAATTGATTAGATAATAATCTTAAATACTTCATTTTCTCGTTAAAATACTAAGATATTGAAAAGGGGAGAAGTTCGGTTTTTATTGCATATATCGACGTTTCAGCAGGATTAGAGCGGTTTTACGTGTACATCTTCCATCGGTAATATAAACGGAAAATCAAGAACATTTTAGTTAGTTCTAATGAAAACACACTGTTTTTTATCATTTGTATTGGAAACAACATTGTCATATGTCTTTTCTTGGATCTAAATAATACGAAACCTCGCTCTATGATATGAAGTTAAAATCCTCAAATATGGTAAAATAGTGACTTTTTTCACGTTTTTCATGTCGTTTTATATTACGTAAATATATTCGTTTTTACCAATATTTCGATACTATTTCATGTAGTATCACGATATGTGATTTGGCCTTCAAATCTCAGAATTTCGCATAATATTGCATTTTAAGCAAGTTTTCTTGCATTTTGATTCGTACGAAAAATCATCGAATTTAGCAATATTTTGACGTTTATCATCCCCTTTTCCTTTATGTGATTTAAACAAAATATCATCGAATTATGCAATATTTTGCCGTTTTTCCACGTTTTTGTGAATTTTCAGTTTATTTTTATTAATTCATTATATATACGATAAAAATGATGCAAACATATAATTGATTAGATAATAACCTTAAATACTTCATTTTCAATCAACTATTATTTTCTCGTAAAATACTGAGTAAGATATTGAAAAGGGAAGAAGTTCTGTTTTTATTGCATATATCGACGTTTCAGCCGGAATAGAGCGGTTTTCGTGTACATCTTCCAACTGTAATATAAACGAAAAATCAGGAACATTTTAGTTAATTCTAATGAAAACACATTGATTTTTATCATTTGTATTGGAAACAACATTGTCATATGTCTTTTCTTGGATCTAAATAATACGAAACCTCGCTCTATGATTTGAAGTTAAAATCCTCAAATATGGTTAAATAGTGACTTTTTTCACGTTTTTCATGTAGTTTGATATTACGTAAATATATTCCTTTTTACCAATATTTCGATACTATTTCATGTTGTATCACGATATGTGATTTGGCCTTCAAATATCAGAATTTCGTATAATATTGCATTTTAAGCAAGTTTTCTTGCATTTTGTTTCGTACGAAAAATCATCGAATTTAGGAATATTTTGACGTTTATCATCTCCTTTTCCTTTGTGTTATTTAAACAAAATATTATCGAATTAGGCAATATTTTGCCGTTTTTCCACGTTTTTGTGAATTTTCAGTCTATGGGTATTAATTCATTATATATACGATAAAAATGATGCAAACACATAATTGATTAGATAATAACCTTAAATACTTCATTTTCAATCATCTATTTGTTTCTCGTTAAAATACTGAGTAAGATATTGAAAAGGGAAGAAGTTCTGTTTTTTTATATATATATCGACGTTTCAGCCGGAATAGAGATGTTTTCGTGTATTTCTTCCATCGGTAATATAAACGGAATATCAGGAACATTTTAGTTAATTCTAATGAAAACACATTGATTTTTATCATTTGTATTGGAAACAACATTGTCATATGTCTTTTCTTGGATCTAAATAATACGAAACCTCGCTGTATGATATGAAGTTAAAATCCTCAAATATGGTTAAATAGTGACTTTTTCACGTTTTTCATGTAGTTTGATATTACGTAAATATATTCATTTTTACCAATATTTCGATACTATTTCATGTAGTATCACGATATGTGATTTGGCCTTCAAATCTCAGAATTTCGCATAATATTGCATTTTAAGCAAGTTTTCTTGCATTTTGTTTCGTACGAAAAATCATCGAATTTAGCAATATTTTGACGTTTATCATCTCCTTTTCCTTTGTGTGATTTAAACAAAATATCATCGAATTAGGCAATATTTTGCCGTTTTTCCAGGTTTTTGTGAATTTTCAGTCTATGGGTATTAATTCATTATATATACGATAAAAATGATGCAAACACATAATTGATTAGATAATAATCTTAAATACTTCATTTTCTCGTTAAAATACTAAGATATTGAAAAGGGGAGAAGTTCGGTTTTTATTGCATATATCGACGTTTCAGCAGGATTAGAGCGGTTTTACGTGTAAATCTTCCATCGGTAATATAAACGGAAAATCAAGAACATTTTAGTTAATTCTAATGAAAACACATTGTTTTTTAACATTTGTATTGGAAACAACATTGTCATATGTCTTTTCTTGGATCTAAATAATACGAAACCTCGCTCTATGATATGAAGTTAAAATCCTCAAATATGGTAAAATAGTGACTTTTTCACGTTAATCATGTAGTATGATATTACGTAAATATATTCATTTTTACCAATATTTCGATACTATTTCATGTATTATCACGGTATGTGATTTGGCCTTCAAATCTCAGAGTTTCGCATAATATTGCATTTTAAGCAAGTTTTCTTGCATTTTGTTTCGTACGAAAAATCATCGAATTTAGCAATATTTTGACGTTTATCATCCCCTTTTCCTTTATGTGATTTAAACAAAATATCATCAAATTAGACAATATTTTGCCATTTTTCTACGTTTTTGTGAATTTTCAGTCTATGGGTATTAATTCATTATATATACGATAAAAATGAAGCAAACACATAATTGATTAGAAATTAATTTTAAATACTTCATTTTCAATCAACCATTTGTTTCTCGTTAAAATACTGAGTAGGATATTGAAAAGGGGAGAAGTTCTGTTTTTATTGCATATATCGACTTTTCAGCCGGAATAGAGATGTTTTCGTGTACATCTTCCATCGGTAATATAAACGGAAAATCAGGAATATTTTAGTTAATTCTATTGAAAACACATTGATTTTTATCGTTTTTATTGGAAACAACATTGTCAAATGTCTTTTCTTGGATCTAAATAATACGAAACCTCGCTCTATGATTTGAAGTTAAAATCCTAATATATGGTAAAATAGTGAGTTTTTCACGTTAATCATGTTGTTTGATATTACGTAAATATATTCATTTTACCAATATTTCGATACTATTTCATGTAGTATCACGATATGTGAATTGGCCTTCAAATCTCAGAATTTCGAATAATATTGCATTTTAAGCAAGTTTTCTTGCATTTTGTTTCGTACGAAATATCGAATTTAGCAATATTTTGACGTTTATCATCCCCTTTTCCTTTATGTGATTTAAACAAAATATCATCGAATTTGGCAATACTTTGCCGTTTTTCCACGTTTTTGTGAATTTTCAGTTTATTGGTATTAATTCATTATATATACGATAAAAATGATGCAAACACATAATTGATTAGAAATTAACCTTAAATACTTCATTTTCAATCAACCATTTGTTTCTCGTTAAAATACTGAGTAGGATATTGAAAAGGGGAGAACTTCGGTTGTTATTGCATATATCGACGTTTCATCCAGATTAGAGCGGTTTACGTATACATCTTCCATCGGTAATATAAACGGAAAATCAGGAACATTTTAGTTAATTCTAATGAAAACATATTAGTTTGTATCATTTGTATTGGAAACAACATTGTCATATATCTTTTCTTTTATCTAAATAATACGAAACCTTGCTCTATGATTTGAAGTTAAAATCCTCAAATATGGTAAAAAAGTGACTTTTTTCACGTTTTTCATGTAGTTTGATATTACGTAAATATATTCATTTTTACCAATATTTCGATACTATTTCATGTAGTATCACGATATGTGATTTGGCCTTCAAATCTCAGAATTTCGCATAATATTGCATTTTAAGCAAGTTTTCTTGCATTTTCTTCCGTACGAAAAATCATCGAATTTAGCTATATTTTGACGTTTATCATCCCCTTTTCCTTTATGTGATTAAAACAAAATATCATCGGATTAGGCAATATTTTGCCGTTTTTCCACGTTTTTGTGAATTTTCAGTTTATTGTTAATAATTCTTTATATATACGATAAAAATGATGCAAACACATAATTGATTAGATAATAACCTTAAATACTTCATTTTCAATCAACCATTTGTTTCTCGTTAAAATACTGAGTAAGATATTGAAAAGGGGAGAAGTTCTGTTTTTATTGCATATATCGACGTTTCAGCCGGAATAGAGATGTTTTCGTGTATATCTTCCATCGGTAATATAAACGGAATATCAGGAACATTTTAGTTAATTCTAATGAAAACACATTGATTTTTATCATTTGTATTGGAAACAACATTGTCATATGTCTTTTCTTGGATCTAAATAATACGAAACCTCGCTCTATGATATGAAGTTAAAATCCTCAAATGTGGTTAAATAGTGACTTTTTCACGTTAATCATGTAGTTTGATATTACGTAAATATATTCATTTTTACCAATATTTCGATACTATTACATGTAGTATCACGATATGTGATTTGGCCTTCAAATCTCAGAATTTCGCATAATATTGCATTTTAAGCAAGTTTTCTTGCATTTTGTTTCGTACGAAAAATCAGCGAATTTAGCAATATTTTGACGTTTATCATCCCATTTTCCTTTATGTGATATAAACAAAATATCATCAAATTAGGCAATATTTTGCCATTTTTCCACGTTTTTGTGAATTTTCAGTCTATGGGTATTAATTCATTATATATACGATAAAAATGAAGCAAACACATAATTGATTAGAAATTAATTTTAAATACTTCATTTTCAATCAACCATTTGTTTCTCGTTAAAATACTGAGTAGGATATTGAAAAGGGGAGAAGTTCGGTTTTTATTGCATATATCGACGTTTCATCCGGATTATAGCGGTTTTACGTATACATCTTCCATCGGTAATATAAACGGAAAATCAGGAACATTTTAGTTAATTCTAATGAAAACATATTAGTTTTTATCATTTGTATTGGAAACAACATTGTCATATGTCATTTCTTTTATCTAAATAATACGAAACCTTACTCTATGATTTGAAGTTAAAATCCTCAAATATGGTAAAATAGTGACTTTCTTCACGTTTTTCATGTAGTTTGATATTACGTAAATATATTCATTTTTACCAATATTTCGATACTATTTCATGTAGTATCACGATATGTGATTTGGCCTTCAAATCTCAGAATTTCGCATAATATTGCATTTTAAGCAAGTTTTCTTGCATTTTGTTTCGTACGAAAAATCATCGAATTTAGGAATATTTTGACGTTTATCATCTCCTTTTCCTTTGTGTGATTTAACAAAATATCATCGAATTAGGCAATATTTTGCCGTTTTTCCACGTTTTTGTGAATTTTCAGTCTATGGGTATTAATTCATTATATATACGATAAAAATGATGCAAACACATAATTGATTAGATAATAACCTTAAATACTTCATTTTCTCGTTAAAATACTGAGTAAGATATTGAAAAGGGAAGAAGTTCGGTTTTTATTGCATATATAGACGTTTCAGCAGGATTAGAGCGGTTTTACGTGTATATCTTCCATCGGTAATATAAACGGAAAATGAAGAACATTTTAGTTAGTTCTAATGAAAACACATTGTTTTTTATCATTTGTAATGGAAACAACATTGTCATATGTCTTTTCTTGGATCTAAATAATACGAAACCTCGCTCTATGATATGAAGATAAAATCCTCAAATATGGTAAAAAAGTGACTTTTTTCACGTTTTTCATGTCGTTTGATATTACGTAAATATATTCATTTTTACCAATATTTCGATACTACTTCATGTAGTATCACGATATGTGAATTGGCCTTCAAATCTCAGAATTTCGCATAATATTGCATTTTAAGCAAGTTTTCTTGCATTTTGTTTCGTATGAAAAATCATCGAATTTAGCAATATTTTGACGTTTATCATCTCCTTTTCCGTTGTGTGATTTAAACAAAATATCATCGAATTAGGCAATATTTTGCCGTTTTTCCACGTTTTTGTGAATTTTCAGTCTATGGGTATTAATTCATTATATATACGATAAAAATGATGCAAACACATAATTGATTAGATAATAACCTTAAATACTTCATTTTCAATCATCTATTTGTTTCTCGTTAAAATACTGAGTAAGATATTGAAAAGGGAGGAAGTTCGGTTTTTATTGCATATATCAACGTTTCAGCCGGATTAGAGCGGTTTTACGTGTTCATCTTCCATCGGTAATATAAACGGAAAATCAGGAACATTTTAGTTAATTCTAATGAAAACACATTGTTTTTTATCATTTGTATTGGAAACAACATTGTCATATGTCTTTTCTTGGAGCTAAATAATACGAAACCTCACTCTATGATTTGAAGTTAAAATCCTCAAATATGGTAACATAGTGACTTTTTCATGGTAATCATGTAGTTTGATATTACGTAAATATATTCATTTTTACCAATATTTCGATACTATTTCATGTAGTATCACGATATGTGATTTGGCCTTCAAATCTCAGAATTTCGCATAATATTGCATTTTAAGCAAGTTTTCTTGCATTTTGATTCGTACGAAAAATCATCGAATTTAGCAATAATTTGACGTTTATCATCCCCCTTTTCCTTTATGTGATTTAAACAAAATATCATCGAATTAGGCAATATTTTGCCGTTTTTCCACGTTTTTGTGAATTTTCAGTTTATTGGTATTAATTCATTATATATACGATAAAAATGATGCATACACATAATTGATTAGATAATTACCTTAAATACTTCATTTTCAATCAACCATTTGTTTCTCGTAAAATACTGAGTAAGATATTGAAAAGGGAAGAAGTTCTGTTTTTATTGCATATATCGACGTTTCAGCCGGAATAGAGCGGTTTTCGTGTACATCTTCCAACGGTAATATAAACGGAAAATCAGGAACATTTTAGTTAATTCTAATGAAAACACATTGATTTTTATCATTTGTATTGGAAACAACATTGTCATATGTCTTTTCTTGGAGCTAAATAATTCGAAACCTCACTCTATGATTTGAAGTTAAAATCCTCAAATATGGTTAAATAGTGACTTTTTTCACGTTTTTCATGTCGTTTGATATTACGTAAATATATTCATTTTTACTAATATTTCGATACTATTTCATGTAGTATCACGATATGTGAATTGGCCTTCAAATCTCAGAATTTCGCATAATATTGCATTTTAAGCAAGTTTTCTTGCATTTTGTTTCGTACGAAAAATCATCGAATTTAGCAATATTTTGTCGTTTATCATCTCCTTTTCCGTTGTGTGATTTAAACAAAATATCATCGAATTAGGCAATATTTTGCCGTTTTTCCACGTTTTTGTGAATTTTCAGTCTATGGGTATTAATTCATTATATATACGATAAAAATGATGCAAACACATAATTGATTAGATAATAACCTTAAATACTTCATTTTCAATCATCTATTTGTTTCTCGTTAAAATACTGAGTAAGATATTGAAAAGGGAGGAAGTTCGGTTTTTATTGCATATATCAACGTTTCAGCCGGATTAGAGCGGTTTTACGTGTTCATCTTCCATCGGTAATATAAACGGAAAATCAGGAACATTTTAGTTAATTCTAATGAAAACACATTGTTTTTTATCATTTGTATTGGAAACAACATTGTCATATGTCTTTTCTTGGAGCTAAATAATACGAAACCTCACTCTATGATTTGAAGTTAAAATCCTCAAATATGGTAACATAGTGACTTTTTCATGGTAATCATGTAGTTTGATATTACGTAAATATATTCATTTTTACCAATATTTCGATACTATTTCATGTAGTATCACGATATGTGATTTGGCCTTCAAATCTCAGAATTTCGCATAATATTGCATTTTAAGCAAGTTTTCTTGCATTTTGATTCGTACGAAAAATCATCGAATTTAGCAATAATTTGACGTTTATCATCCCCCTTTTCCTTTATGTGATTTAAACAAAATATCATCGAATTAGGCAATATTTTGCCGTTTTTCCACGTTTTTGTGAATTTTCAGTTTATTGGTATTAATTCATTATATATACGATAAAAATGATGCATACACATAATTGATTAGATAATTACCTTAAATATTTCATTTTCAATCAACCATTTGTTTCTCGTAAAATACTGAGTAAGATATTGAAAAGGGAAGAAGTTCTGTTTTTATTGCATATATCGACGTTTCAGCCGGAATAGAGCGGTTTTCGTGTACATCTTCCAACGGTAATATAAACGGAAAATCAGGAACATTTTAGTTAATTCTAATGAAAACACATTGATTTTTATCATTTGTATTGGAAACAACATTGTCATATGTCTTTTCTTGGAGCTAAATAATTCGAAACCTCACTCTATGATTTGAAGTTAAAATCCTCAAATATGGTTAAATAGTGACTTTTTTCACGTTTTTCATGTCGTTTGATATTACGTAAATATATTCATTTTTACTAATATTTCGATACTATTTCATGTAGTATCACGATATGTGAATTGGCCTTCAAATCTCAGAATTTCGCATAATATTGCATTTTAAGCAAGTTTTCTTGCATTTTGTTTCGTACGAAAAATCATCGAATTTAGCAATATTTTGTCGTTTATCATCTCCTTTTCCGTTGTGTGATTTAAACAAAATATCATCGAATTAGGCAATATTTTGCCGTTTTTCCACGTTTTTGTGAATTTTCAGTCTATGGGTATTAATTCATTATATATACGATAAAAATGATGCAAACACATAATTGATTAGATAATAACCTTAAATACTTCATTTTCAATCATCTATTTGTTTCTCGTTAAAATACTGAGTAAGATATTGAAAAGGGAGGAAGTTCTGTTTTTATTGCATATATCGACGTTTCAGCCGGATTAGAGCGGTTTTACGTGTACATCTTCCATCGGTAATATAAACGGAAAATCAGGAACATTTTAGTTAATTCTAATGAAAACACATTGTTTTTTATCATTTGTATTGGAAACAACATTGTCATATGTCTTTTCTTGGAGCTAAATAATACGAAACCTCACTCTATGATTTGAAGTTAAAATCCTCAAATATGGTAACATAGTGACTTTTTCATGGTAATCATGTAGTTTGATATTACGTAAATATATTCATTTTTACCAATATTTCGATACTATTTCATGTAGTATCACGATATGTGATTTGGCCTTCAAATCTCAGAATTTCGCATAATATTGCATTTTAAGCAAGTTTTCTTGCATTTTGATTCGTACGAAAAATCATCGAATTTAGCAATATTTTGACGTTTATCATCCCCTTTTCCTTTATGTGATTTAAACAAAATATCATCGAATTAGGCAATATTTTGCCGTTTTTCCACGTTTTTGTGAATTTTCAGTTTATTGGTATTAATTCATTATATATACGATAAAAATGATGCAAACACATAATTGATTAGATAATAACCTTAAATACTTCATTTTCAATCAACTATTTTTTCTCGTAAAATACTGAGTAAGATATTGAAAAGGGAAGAAGTTCTGTTTTTATTGCATATATCGACGTTTCAGCCGGAATAGAGCGGTTTTCGTGTACATCTTCCAACGGTAATATAAACGGAAAATCAGGAACATTTTAGTTAATTCTAATGAAAACACATTGATTTTTATCATTTGTATTGGAAACAACATTGTCATGTCTTTTCTTGGAGCTAAATAATACGAAACCTCACTCTATGATTTGAAGTTAAAATCCTCAAATATGGTTAAATAGTGACTTTTTTCACGTTTTTCATGTAGTTTGATATTACGTAAATATATTCATTTTTACTAATATTTCGATACTATTTCATGTAGTATCACGATATGTGAATTGGCCTTCAAATCTCAGAATTTCGCATAATATTGCATTTTAAGCAAGTTTTCTTGCATTTTGTTTCGTACGAAAAATCATCGAATTTAGCAATATTTTGACGTTTATCATCTCCTTTTCCGTTGTGTGATTTAAACAAAATATCATCGAATTAGGCAATATTTTGCCGTTTTTCCACGTTTTTGTGAATTTTCAGTCTATGGGTATTAATTCATTATATATACGATAAAAATGATGCAAGCACATAATTGATTAGATAATAACCTTAAATACTTCATTTTCAATCATCTATTTGTTTCTCGTTAAAATACTGAGTAAGATATTGAAAAGGGAGGAAATTCTGTTTTTATTGCATATATCGACGTTTCAGCCGGATTAGAGCGGTTTTACGTGTATATCTTCCATCGGTAATATAAACGGAAAATCAGGAACATTTTAGTTAATTCTAATGAAAACACATTGTTTTTTATCATTTGTATTGGAAACAACATTGTCATATGTCTTTTCTTAGGGCTAAATAATACGAAACCTCACTCTATGATTTGAAGTTAAAATCCTCAAATATGGTAACATAGTGACTTTTTCATGGTAATCATGTAGTTAGATATTACGTAAATATATTCATTTTTACCAATATTTCGATACTATTTCATGTAGTATCACGATATGTGATTTGGCCTTCAAATCTCAGAATTTCGCATAATATTGCATTTTAAGCAAGTTTTCTTGCATTTTGATTCGTACGAAAAATCATCGAATTTAGCAATATTTTGACGTTTATCATCCCCTTTTCCTTTATGTGATTTAAACAAAATATCATCGAATTAGGCAATATTTTGCCGTTTTTCCACGTTTTTGTGAATTTTCAGTTTATTGGTATTAATTCATTATATATACGATAAAAATGATGCAAACACATAACTGATTAGATAATAACCTTAAATACTTCATTTACAATCAACTATTTGTTTCTCGTAAAATACTGAGTAAGATATTGAAAAGGGAAGAAGTTCTGTTTTTATTGCATATATCGACGTTTCAGCCGGAATAGAGCGGTTTTCGTGTACATCTTCCAACGGTAATATAAACGGAAAATCAGGAACATTTTAGTTAATTCTAATGAAAACACATTGATTTTTGTCATTTGTATTGGAAACAACATTGTCAAATGTCTTTTCTTGGATGTAAATAATACGAAACCTCGCTCTATGATTTGAAGTTAAAATCCTCAAATATGGTTAAATAGTGACTTTTTTCACGTTTTTCATGTAGTTTGATATTACGTAAATATATTCATTTTACCAATATTTCGATACTATTTCATGTTGTATCACGATATGTGATTTGGCCATCAAATATCAGAATTTCGCATAATATTGCATTTTAAGCAAGTTTTCTTGCATTTTGTTTCGTACGAAAAATCATCGAATTTAGCAATATTTTGACGTTTATCATCTCCTTTTCCGTTGTGTGATTTAAACAAAATATCATCGAATTAGGCAATATTTTGCCGTTTTTCCACGTTTTTGTGAATTTTCAGTCTATGGGTATTAATTCATTATATATACGATAAAAATGATGAAAACACAAAATTGATTAGATAATAACCTTAAATACTTCATTTTCAATCATCTATTTGTTTCTCGTTAAAATACTGAGTAAGATATTGAAAAAGGAAGAAGTTCTGTTTTTATTGCATATATCGACGTTTCAGCCGGAATAGAGGTGTTTTCGTGTACATCTTCCAACGGTAATATAAATGGAAAATCAGGAAGATTTTAGTTAATTCTAATGAAAACACATTGATTTTTATCATTTGTATTGGAAACAACACTGTCATATGTCTTTTCTTGGATCTAAATAATACGAAACCTTGCTGTTTGATATGAAGTTAAAATCCTCAAATATGGTTAAATAGTGACTTTTTCACGTTTTTCATGTAGTTTGATATTACGTAAATATATTCATTTTTACCAATATTTCGATACTATTTCATGTAGTATCACGATATGTGATTTGGCCTTCAAATCTCAGAATTTCGCATAATATTGCATTTTAAGCAAGTTTTCTTGCATTTTGATTCGTACGAAAAATCATCGAATTTAGCAATATTTTGACGTTTATCATCCCCTTTTCCTTTATGTGATTTAAACAAAATATCATCGAATTAGGCAATATTTTGCCGTTTTTCCACGTTTTTGTGAATTTTCAATTTATTGGTATTAATTCATTATATATACGATAAAAATGATGCAAACACATAATTGATTAGATAATAACCTTAAATACTTCATTTTCAATCAACCATTTGTTTCTCGTAAAATTCTGAGTAAGATATTGAAAAAGGAAGAAGTTCTGTTTTTATTGCATATATCGACGTTTCAGCCGGAATAGAGGTGTTTTCGTGTACATCTTCCAACGGTAATATAAATGGAAAATCAGGAAGATTTTAGTTAATTCTAATGAAAACACATTGATTTTTATCATTTGTATTGGAAACAACACTGTCATATGTCTTTTCTTGGAGCTAAATAATTCGAAACCTCACTCTATGATTTGAAGTTAAAATCCTCAAATATGGTTAAATAGTGACTTTTTTCACGTTTTTCATGTCGTTTGATATTACGTAAATATATTCATTTATACTAATATTTCGATACTATTTCATGTAGTATCACGATATGTGAATTGGCCTTCAAATCTCAGAATTTCGCATAATATTGCATTTTAAGCATGTTTTCTTGCATTTTGTTTCGTACGAAAAATCATCGAATTTAGCAATATTTTGTCGTTTATCATCTCCTTTTCCGTTGTGTGATTTAAACAAAATATCATCGAATTAGGCAATATTTTGCCGTTTTTCCACGTTTTTGTGAATTTTCAGTCTATGGGTATTAATTCATTATATATACGATAAAAATGATGCAAACACATAATTGATTAGATAATAACCTTAAATACTTCATTTTCAATCATCTATTTGTTTCTCGTTAAAGTACTGAGTAAGATATTGAAAAGGGAGGAAGTTCTGTTTTTATTGCATATATCGACGTTTCAGCCGGATTAGAGCGGTTTTACGTGTACATCTTCCATCGGTAATATAAACGGAAAATCAGGAACATTTTAGTTAATTCTAATGAAAACACATTGTTTTTTATCATTTGTATTGGAAACAACATTGTCATATGTCTTTTCTTTAAGCTAAATAATACGAAACCTCACTCTATGATTTGGAGTTAAAATCCTCAAATATGGTAACATAGTGACTTTTTCATGGTAATCATGTAGTTTGATATTACGTAAATATATTCATTTTTACCAATACTTCGATACTATTTCATGTAGTATCACGATATGTGATTTGGCCTTCAAATCTCAGAATTTCGCATAATATTGCATTTTAAGCAAGTTTTCTTGCATTTTGATTCGTACGAAAAATCATCGAATTTAGCAATATTTTGACGTTTATCATCCCCTTTTCCTTTATGTGATTTAAACAAAATATCATCGAATTAGGCAATATTTTGCCGTTTTTCCACGTTTTTGTGAATTTTCAGTTTATTGGTATTAATTCATTATATATACGATAAAAATGATGCAAACACATAATTGATTAGATAATAACCTTAAATACTTCATTTTCAATCAACTATTTTTTCTCGTAAAATACTGAGTAAGATATTGAAAAGGGAAGAAGTTCTGTTTTTATTGCATATATCGACGTTTCAGCCGGAATAGAGCGGTTTTCGTGTACATCTTCCAACGGTAATATAAACGGAAAATCAGGAACATTTTAGTTAATTCTAATGAAAACACATTGATTTTTATCATTTGTATTGGAAACAACATTGTCATATGTCTTTTCTTGGAGCTAAATAATACGAAACCTCACTCTATGATTTGAAGTTAAAATCCTCAAATATGGTTAAATAGTGACTTTTTTCACGTTTTTCATGTAGTTTGATATTACGTAAATATATTCATTTTTACTAATATTTCGATACTATTTCATGTAGTATCACGATATGTGAATTGGCCTTCAAATCTCAGAATTTCGCATAATATTGCATTTTAAGCAAGTTTTCTTGCATTTTGTTTCGTACGAAAAATCATCGAATTTAGCAATATTTTGACGTTTATCATCTCCTTTTCCGTTGTGTGATTTAAACAAAATATCATCGAATTAGGCAATATTTTGCCGTTTTTCCACGTTTTTGTGAATTTTCAGTCTATGGGTATTAATTCATTATATATACGATAAAAATGATGCAAGCACATAATTGATTAGATAATAACCTTAAATACTTCATTTTCAATCATCTATTTGTTTCTCGTTAAAATACTGAGTAAGATATTGAAAAGGGAGGAAATTCTGTTTTTATTGCATATATCGACGTTTCAGCCGGAATAGAGCGGTTTTCGTGTACATCTTCCAACGGTAATATAAACGGAAAATCAGGAACATTTTAGTTAATTCTAATGAAAACACATTGATTTTTGTCATTTGTATTGGAAACAACATTGTCAAATGTCTTTTCTTGGATGTAAATAATACGAAACCTTGCTCTATGATTTGAAGTTAAAATCCTCAAATATGGTTAAATAGTGACTTTTTTCACGTTTTTCATGTAGTTTGATATTACGTAAATATATTCATTTTTACCAATATTTCGATACTATTTCATGTTGTATCACGATATGTGATTTGGCCATCAAATATCAGAATTTCGCATAATATTGCATTTTAAGCAAGTTTTCTTGCATTTTGTTTCGTACGAAAAATCATCGAATTTAGCAATATTTTGACGTTTATCATCTCCTTTTCCGTTGTGTGATTTAAACAAAATATCATCGAATTAGGCAATATTTTGCCGTTTTTCCACGTTTTTGTGAATTTTCAGTCTATGGGTATTAATTCATTATATATACGATAAAAATGATGAAAACACATAATTGATTAGATAATAACCTTAAATACTTCATTTTCAATCATCTATTTGTTTCTCGTTAAAATACTGAGTAAGATATTGAAAAAGGAAGAAGTTCTGTTTTTATTGCATATATCGACGTTTCAGCCGGAATAGAGGTGTTTTCGTGTACATCTTCCAACGGTAATATAAATGGAAAATCAGGAAGATTTTAGTTAATTCTAATGAAAACACATTGATTTTTATCATTTGTATTGGAAACAACACTGTCATATGTCTTTTCTTGGATCTAAATAATACGAAACCTCGCTGTTTGATATGAAGTTAAAATCCTCAAATATGGTTAAATAGTGACTTTTTCACGTTTTTCATGTAGTTTGATATTACGTAAATCTATTCATTTTTACCAATATTTCGATACTATTTCATGTAGTATCACGATATGTGATTTGGCCTTCAAATCTCAGAATTTCGCATAATATTGCATTTTAAGCAAGTTTTCTTGCATTTTGATTCGTACGAAAAATCATCGAATTTAGCAATATTTTGACGTTTATCATCCCCTTTTCCTTTATGTGATTTAAACAAAATATCATCGAATTAGGCAATATTTTGTCGTTTTTCCACGTTTTTGTGAATTTTCAGTTTATTGGTATTAATTCATTATATATACGATAAAAATGATGCAAACACATAATTGATTAGATAATAACCTTAAATACTTCATTTTCAATCAACCATTTGTTTCTCGTAAAATACTGAGTAAGATATTGAAAAGGGAAGAAGTTCTGTTTTTATTGCATATATCGACGTTTCAGCCGGAATAGAGCGGTTTTCGTGTACATCTTCCAATGGTAATATAAACGGAAAATCAGGAACATTTTAGTTAATTCTAATGAAAACACATTGATTTTTATCATTTGTATTGGAAACAACATTGTCATATGTCTTTTCTTGGAGCTAAATAATTCGAAACCTCACTCTATGATTTGAAGTTAAAATCCTCAAATATGGTTAAATAGTGACTTTTTTCACGTTTTTCATGTCGTTTGATATTACGTAAATATATTCATTTTTACTAATATTTCGATACTATTTCATGTAGTATCACGATATGTGAATTGGCCTTCAAATCTCAGAATTTCGCATAATATTGCATTTTAAGCAAGTTTTCTTGCATTTTGTTTCGTACGAAAAATCATCGAATTTAGCAATATTTTGTCGTTTATCATCTCCTTTTCCGTTGTGTGATTTAAACAAAATATCATCGAATTAGGCAATATTTTGCCGTTTTTCCACGTTTTTGTGAATTTTCAGTCTATGGGTATTAATTCATTATATATACGATAAAAATGATGCAAACACATAATTGATTAGATAATAACCTTAAATACTTCATTTTCAATCATCTATTTGTTTCTCGTTAAAATACTGAGTAAGATATTGAAAAGGGAGGAAGTTCTGTTTTTATTGCATATATCGACGTTTCACCCGGATTAGAGCGGTTTTACGTGTACATCTTCCATCGGTAATATAAACGGAAAATCAGGAACATTTTAGTTAATTCTAATGAAAACACATTGTTTTTTATCATTTGTATTGGAAACAACATTGTCATATGTCTTTTCTTGGAGCTAAATAATACGAAACCTCACTCTATGTTTTGAAGTTAAAATCCTCAAATATGGTAACATAGTGACTTTTTCATGGTAATCATGTAGTTTGATATTACGTAAATATATTCATTTTTACCAATATTTCGATACTATTTCATGTAGTATCACGATATGTGATTTGGCCTTCAAATCTCAGAATTTCGCATAATATTGCATTTTAAGCAAGTTTTCTTGCATTTTGATTCGTACGAAAAATCATCGAATTTAGCAATATTTTGACGTTTATCATCCCCTTTTCCTTCATGTGATTTAAACAAAATATCATCGAATTAGGCAAAATTTTGCCGTTTTTCCACGTTTTTGTGAATTTTCAGTTTATTGGTATTAATTCATTATATATACGATAAAAATGATGCAAACACATAATTGATTAGATAATAACCTTAAATACTTCATTTTCAATCAACCATTTGTTTCTCGTAAAATACTGAGTAAGATATTGAAAAGGGAAGAAGTTCTGTTTTTATTGCATATATCGACGTTTCAGCCGGAATAGAGCGGTTTTCGTGTACATCTTCCAACGGTAATATAAACGGAAAATCAGGAACATTTTAGTTAATTCTAATGAAAACACATTGATTTTTATCATTTGTATTGGAAACAACATTGTCATATGTCTTTTCTTGGAGCTAAATAATTCGAAAATCACTCTATGATTTGAAGTTAAAATCCTCAAATATGGTTAAATAGTGACTTTTTTCACGTTTTTCATGTCGTTTGATATTACGTAAATATATTCATTTTTACTAATATTTCGATACTATTTCATGTAGTATCACGATATGTGAATTGGCCTTCAAATCTCAGAATTTCGCATAATATTGCATTTTAAGCAAGTTTTCTTGCATTTTGTTTCGTACGAAAAATCATCGAATTTAGCAATATTTTGTCGTTTATCATCTCCTTTTCCGTTGTGTGATTTAAACAAAATATCATCGAATTAGGCAATATTTTGCCGTTTTTCCACGTTTTTGTGAATTTTCAGTCTATGGGTATTAATTCATTATATATACGATAAAAATGATGCAAACACATAATTGATTAGATAATAACCTTAAATACTTCATTTTCAATCAATTATTTTTTCTCGTAAAATACTGAGTAAGATATTGAAAAGGGAAGAAGTTCTGTTTTTATTGCATATATATCGACGTTTCAGCCGGAATAGAGCGGTTTTCGTGTACATCTTCCAACGGTAATATAAACGGAAAATCAGGAACATTTTAGTTAATTCTAATGAAAACACATTGATTTTTATCATTTGTATTGGAAACAACATTGTCATATGTCTTTTCTTGGAGCTAAATAATACGAAACCTCACTCTATGATTTGAAGCTAAAATCCTCAAATATGGTTAAATAGTGACTTTTTTCACGTTTTTCATGTAGTTTGATATTACGTAAATATATTCATTTTTACCAATATTTCGATACTATTTCATGTAGTATCACGATATGTGAATTGGCCTTCAAATCTCAGAATTTCGCATAATATTGCATTTTAAGCAAGTTTTCTTGCATTTTGTTTCGTACGAAAAATCATCGAATTTAGCAATATTTTGACGTTTATCATCTCCTTTTCCGTTGTGTGATTTAAACAAAATATCATCGAATTAGGCAATATTTTGCCGTTTTTCCACGTTTTTGTGAATTTTCAGTCTATGGGTATTAATTCATTATATATACGATAAAAATGATGCAAGCACATAATTGATTAGATAATAACCTTAAATACTTCATTTTCAATCATCTATTTGTTTCTCGTTAAAATACTGAGTAAGATATTGAAAAGGGAAGAAGTTCTGTTTTTATTGCATATATCGACGTTTCAGCCGGAATAGAGCGGTTTTCGTGTACATCTTCCAACGGTAATATAAACGGAAAATCAGGAACATTTTAGTTAATTCTAATGAAAACACATTGATTTTTGTCATTTGTATTGGAAACAACATTGTCATATGTCTTTTCTTGGATGTAAATAATACGAAACCTCGCTCTATGATTTGAAGTTAAAATCCTCAAATATGGTTAAATAGTGACTTTTTTCACGTTTTTCATGTAGTTTGATATTACGTAAATATATTCATTTTTACCAATATTTCGATACTATTTCATGTTGTATCACGATATGTGATTTGGCCATCAAATATCAGAATTTCGCATAATATTGCATTTTAAGCAAGTTTTCTTGCATTTTGTTTCGTACGAAAAATCATCGAATTTAGCAATATTTTGACGTTTATCATCTCCTTTTCCGTTGTGTGATTTAAACAAAATATCATCGAATTAGGCAATATTTTGCCGTTTTTCCACGTTTTTGTGAATTTTCAGTCTATGGGTATTAATTCATTATATATACGATAAAAATGATGAAAACACATAATTGATTAGATAATAACCTTAAATACTTCATTTTCAATCACCTATTTGTTTTTCGTTAAAATACTGAGTAAGATATTGAAAAAGGAAGAAGTTCTGTTTTTATTGCATATATCGACGTTTCAGCCGGAATAGAGGTGTTTTCGTGTACATCTTCCAACGGTAATATAAATGGAAAATCAGGAAGATTTTAGTTAATTCTAATGAAAACACATTGATTTTTATCATTTGTATTGGAAACAACACTGTCATATGTCTTTTCTTGGATCTAAATAATACGAAACCTCGCTGTATGATATGAAGTTAAAATCCTCAAATATGGTTAAATAGTGACTTTTTCACGTTTTTCATATAGTTTGATATTACGTAAATATATTCATTTTTACCAATATTTCGATACTATTTCATGTAGTATCACGATATGTGATTTGGCCTTCAAATCTCAGAATTTCGCATAATATTGCATTTTAAGCAAGTTTTCTTGCATTTTGATTCGTACGAAAAATCATCGAATTTAGCAATATTTTGACGTTTATCATCCCCTTTTCCTTTATGTGATTTAAACAAAATATCATCGAATTAGGCAATATTTTGCCGTTTTTCCACGTTTTTGTGAATTTTCAGTTTATTGGTATTAATTCATTATATATACGATAAAAATGATGCAAACACATAATTGATTAGATAATAACCTTAAATACTTCATTTTCAATCAACCATTTGTTTCTCGTAAAATACTGAGTAAGATATTGAAAAGGGAAGAAGTTCTGTTTTTATTGCATATATCGACGTTTCAGCCGGAATAGAGCGGTTTTCGTGTACATCTTCCAACGGTAATATAAACGGAAAATCAGGAACATTTTAGTTAATTCTAATGAAAACACATTGATTTTTATCATTTGTATTGGAAACAACATTGTCATATGTCTTTTCTTGGAGCTAAATAATTCGAAACCTCACTCTATGATTTGAAGTTAAAATCCTCAAATATGGTTAAATAGTGACTTTTTTCACGTTTTTCATGTCGTTTGATATTACGTAAATATATTCATTTTTACTAATATTTCGATACTATTTCATGTAGTATCACGATATGTGAATTGGCCTTCAAATCTCAGAATTTCGCATAATATTGCATTTTAAGCAAGTTTTCTTGCATTTTGTTTCGTACGAAAAATCATCGAATTTAGCAATATTTTGTCGTTTATCATCTCCTTTTCCGTTGTGTGATTTAAACAAAATATCATCGAATTAGGCAATATTTTGCCGTTTTTCCACGTTTTTGTGAATTTTCAGTCTATGGGTATTAATTCATTATATATACGATAAAAATGATGCAAACACATAATTGATTAGATAATAACCTTAAATACTTCATTTTCAATCATCTATTTGTTTCTCGTTAAAATACTGAGTAAGATATTGAAAAGGGAGGAAGTTCTGTTTTTATTGCATATATCGACGTTTCACCCGGATTAGAGCGGTTTTACGTGTACATCTTCCATCGGTAATATAAACGGAAAATCAGGAACATTTTAGTTAATTCTAATGAAAACACATTGTTTTTTATCATTTGTATTGGAAACAACATTGTCATATGTCTTTTCTTGGAGCTAAATAATACGAAACCTCACTCTATGTTTTGAAGTTAAAATCCTCAAATATGGTAACATAGTGACTTTTTCATGGTAATCATGTAGTTTGATATTACGTAAATATATTCATTTTTACCAATATTTCGATACTATTTCATGTAGTATCACGATATGTGATTTGGCCTTCAAATCTCAGAATTTCGCATAATATTGCATTTTAAGCAAGTTTTCTTGCATTTTGATTCGTACGAAAAATCATCGAATTTAGCAATATTTTGACGTTTATCATCCCCTTTTCCTTCATGTGATTTAAACAAAATATCATCGAATTAGGCAAAATTTTGCCGTTTTTCCACGTTTTTGTGAATTTTCAGTTTATTGGTATTAATTCATTATATATACGATAAAAATGATGCAAACACATAATTGATTAGATAATAACCTTAAATACTTCATTTTCAATCAACCATTTGTTTCTCGTAAAATACTGAGTAAGATATTGAAAAGGGAAGAAGTTCTGTTTTTATTGCATATATCGACGTTTCAGCCGGAATAGAGCGGTTTTCGTGTACATCTTCCAACGGTAATATAAACGGAAAATCAGGAACATTTTAGTTAATTCTAATGAAAACACATTGATTTTTATCATTTGTATTGGAAACAACATTGTCATATGTCTTTTCTTGGAGCTAAATAATTCGAAAATCACTCTATGATTTGAAGTTAAAATCCTCAAATATGGTTAAATAGTGACTTTTTTCACGTTTTTCATGTCGTTTGATATTACGTAAATATATTCATTTTTACTAATATTTCGATACTATTTCATGTAGTATCACGATATGTGAATTGGCCTTCAAATCTCAGAATTTCGCATAATATTGCATTTTAAGCAAGTTTTCTTGCATTTTGTTTCGTACGAAAAATCATCGAATTTAGCAATATTTTGTCGTTTATCATCTCCTTTTCCGTTGTGTGATTTAAACAAAATATCATCGAATTAGGCAATATTTTGCCGTTTTTCCACGTTTTTGTGAATTTTCAGTCTATGGGTATTAATTCATTATATATACGATAAAAATGATGCAAACACATAATTGATTAGATAATAACCTTAAATACTTCATTTTCAATCAATTATTTTTTCTCGTAAAATACTGAGTAAGATATTGAAAAGGGAAGAAGTTCTGTTTTTATTGCATATATATCGACGTTTCAGCCGGAATAGAGCGGTTTTCGTGTACATCTTCCAACGGTAATATAAACGGAAAATCAGGAACATTTTAGTTAATTCTAATGAAAACACATTGATTTTTATCATTTGTATTGGAAACAACATTGTCATATGTCTTTTCTTGGAGCTAAATAATACGAAACCTCACTCTATGATTTGAAGCTAAAATCCTCAAATATGGTTAAATAGTGACTTTTTTCACGTTTTTCATGTAGTTTGATATTACGTAAATATATTCATTTTTACCAATATTTCGATACTATTTCATGTAGTATCACGATATGTGAATTGGCCTTCAAATCTCAGAATTTCGCATAATATTGCATTTTAAGCAAGTTTTCTTGCATTTTGTTTCGTACGAAAAATCATCGAATTTAGCAATATTTTGACGTTTATCATCTCCTTTTCCGTTGTGTGATTTAAACAAAATATCATCGAATTAGGCAATATTTTGCCGTTTTTCCACGTTTTTGTGAATTTTCAGTCTATGGGTATTAATTCATTATATATACGATAAAAATGATGCAAACACATAATTGATTAGATAATAACCTTAAATACTTCATTTTCAATCATCTATTTGTTTCTCGTTAAAATACTGAGTAAGATATTGAAAAGGGAGGAAGTTCTGTTTTTATTGCATATATCGACGTTTCACCCGGATTAGAGCGGTTTTACGTGTACATCTTCCATCGGTAATATAAACGGAAAATCAGGAACATTTTAGTTAATTCTAATGAAAACACATTGTTTTTTATCATTTGTATTGGAAACAACATTGTCATATGTCTTTTCTTGGAGCTAAATAATACGAAACCTCACTCTATGTTTTGAAGTTAAAATCCTCAAATATGGTAACATAGTGACTTTTTCATGGTAATCATGTAGTTTGATATTACGTAAATATATTCATTTTTACCAATATTTCGATACTATTTCATGTAGTATCACGATATGTGATTTGGCCTTCAAATCTCAGAATTTCGCATAATATTGCATTTTAAGCAAGTTTTCTTGCATTTTGATTCGTACGAAAAATCATCGAATTTAGCAATATTTTGACGTTTATCATCCCCTTTTCCTTCATGTGATTTAAACAAAATATCATCGAATTAGGCAAAATTTTGCCGTTTTTCCACGTTTTTGTGAATTTTCAGTTTATTGGTATTAATTCATTATATATACGATAAAAATGATGCAAACACATAATTGATTAGATAATAACCTTAAATACTTCATTTTCAATCAACCATTTGTTTCTCGTAAAATACTGAGTAAGATATTGAAAAGGGAAGAAGTTCTGTTTTTATTGCATATATCGACGTTTCAGCCGGAATAGAGCGGTTTTCGTGTACATCTTCCAACGGTAATATAAACGGAAAATCAGGAACATTTTAGTTAATTCTAATGAAAACACATTGATTTTTATCATTTGTATTGGAAACAACATTGTCATATGTCTTTTCTTGGAGCTAAATAATTCGAAAATCACTCTATGATTTGAAGTTAAAATCCTCAAATATGGTTAAATAGTGACTTTTTTCACGTTTTTCATGTCGTTTGATATTACGTAAATATATTCATTTTTACTAATATTTCGATACTATTTCATGTAGTATCACGATATGTGAATTGGCCTTCAAATCTCAGAATTTCGCATAATATTGCATTTTAAGCAAGTTTTCTTGCATTTTGTTTCGTACGAAAAATCATCGAATTTAGCAATATTTTGTCGTTTATCATCTCCTTTTCCGTTGTGTGATTTAAACAAAATATCATCGAATTAGGCAATATTTTGCCGTTTTTCCACGTTTTTGTGAATTTTCAGTCTATGGGTATTAATTCATTATATATACGATAAAAATGATGCAAACACATAATTGATTAGATAATAACCTTAAATACTTCATTTTCAATCAATTATTTTTTCTCGTAAAATACTGAGTAAGATATTGAAAAGGGAAGAAGTTCTGTTTTTATTGCATATATATCGACGTTTCAGCCGGAATAGAGCGGTTTTCGTGTACATCTTCCAACGGTAATATAAACGGAAAATCAGGAACATTTTAGTTAATTCTAATGAAAACACATTGATTTTTATCATTTGTATTGGAAACAACATTGTCATATGTCTTTTCTTGGAGCTAAATAATACGAAACCTCACTCTATGATTTGAAGCTAAAATCCTCAAATATGGTTAAATAGTGACTTTTTTCACGTTTTTCATGTAGTTTGATATTACGTAAATATATTCATTTTTACCAATATTTCGATACTATTTCATGTAGTATCACGATATGTGAATTGGCCTTCAAATCTCAGAATTTCGCATAATATTGCATTTTAAGCAAGTTTTCTTGCATTTTGTTTCGTACGAAAAATCATCGAATTTAGCAATATTTTGACGTTTATCATCTCCTTTTCCGTTGTGTGATTTATACAAAATATCATCGAATTAGGCAATATTTTGCCGTTTTTCCACGTTTTTGTGAATTTTCAGTCTATGGGTATTAATTCATTATATATACGATAAAAATGATGCAAGCACATAATTGATTAGATAATAACCTTAAATACTTCATTTTCAATCATCTATTTGTTTCTCGTTAAAATACTGAGTAAGATATTGAAAAGGGAAGAAGTTCTGTTTTTTATTGCATATATCGACGTTTCAGCCGGAATAGAGCGGTTTTCGTGTACATCTTCCAACGGTAATATAAACGGAAAATCAGGAACATTTTAGTTAATTCTAATGAAAACACATTGATTTTTGTCATTTGTATTGGAAACAACACTGTCATATGTCTTTTCTTGGATCTAAATAATACGAAACCTCGCTGTATGATATGAAGTTAAAATCCTCAAATATGGTTAAATAGTGACTTTTTCACGTTTTTCATATAGTTTGATATTACGTAAATATATTCATTTTTACCAATATTTCGATACTATTTCATGTAGTATCACGATATGTGATTTGGCCTTCAAATCTCAGAATTTCGCATAATATTGCATTTTAAGCAAGTTTTCTTGCATTTTGATTCGTACGAAAAATCATCGAATTTAGCAATATTTTGACGTTTATCATCCCCTTTTCCTTTATATGATTTAAACAAAATATCATCGAATTAGGCAATATTTTGCCGTTTTTCCACGTTTTTGTGAATTTTCAGTTTATTGGTATTAATTCATTATATATACGATAAAAATGATGCAAACACATAATTGATTAGATAATAACCTTAAATACTTCATTTTCAATCAACCATTTGTTTCTCGTAAAATACTGAGTAAGATATTGAAAAGGGAAGAAGTTCTGTTTTTATTGCATATATCGACGTTTCAGCCGGAATAGAGCGGTTTTCGTGTACATCTTCCAACGGTAATATAAACGGAAAATCAGGAACATTTTAGTTAATTCTAATGAAAACACATTGATTTTTATCATTTGTATTGGAAACAACATTGTCATATGTCTTTTCTTGGAGCTAAATAATTCGAAACCTCACTCTATGATTTGAAGTTAAAATCCTCAAATATGGTTAAATAGTGACTTTTTTCACGTTTTTCATGTCGTTTGATATTACGTAAATATATTCATTTTACTAATATTTCGATACTATTTCATGTAGTATCACGATATGTGAATTGGCCTTCAAATCTCAGAATTTCGCATAATATTGCATTTTAAGCAAGTTTTCTTGCATTTTGTTTCGTACGAAAAATCATCGAATTTAGCAATATTTTGTCGTTTATCATCTCCTTTTCCGTTGTGTGATTTAAACAAAATATCATCGAATTAGGCAATATTTTGCCGTTTTTCCACGTTTTTGTGAATTTTCAGTCTATGGGTATTAATTCATTATATATACGATAAAAATGATGCAAACACATAATTGATTAGATAATAACCTTAAATACTTCATTTTCAATCATCTATTTGTTTCTCGTTAAAATACTGAGTAAGATATTGAAAAGGGAGGAAGTTCTGTTTTTATTGCATATATCGACGTTTCACCCGGATTAGAGCGGTTTTACGTGTACATCTTCCATCGGTAATATAAACGGAAAATCAGGAACATTTTAGTTAATTCTAATGAAAACACATTGTTTTTTATCATTTGTATTGGAAACAACATTGTCATATGTCTTTTCTTGGAGCTAAATAATACGAAACCTCACTCTATGTTTTGAAGTTAAAATCCTCAAATATGGTAACATAGTGACTTTTTCATGGTAATCATGTAGTTTGATATTACGTAAATATATTCATTTTTACCAATATTTCGATACTATTTCATGTAGTATCACGATATGTGATTTGGCCTTCAAATCTCAGAATTTCGCATAATATTGCATTTTAAGCAAGTTTTCTTGCATTTTGATTCGTACGAAAAATCATCGAATTTAGCAATATTTTGACGTTTATCATCCCCTTTTCCTTCATGTGATTTAAACAAAATATCATCGAATTAGGCAAAATTTTGCCGTTTTTCCACGTTTTTGTGAATTTTCAGTTTATTGGTATTAATTCATTATATATACGATAAAAATGATGCAAACACATAATTGATTAGATAATAACCTTAAATACTTCATTTTCAATCAACCATTTGTTTCTCGTAAAATACTGAGTAAGATATTGAAAAGGGAAGAAGTTCTGTTTTTATTGCATATATCGACGTTTCAGCCGGAATAGAGCGGTTTTCGTGTACATCTTCCAACGGTAATATAAACGGAAAATCAGGAACATTTTAGTTAATTCTAATGAAAACACATTGATTTTTATCATTTGTATTGGAAACAACATTGTCATATGTCTTTTCTTGGAGCTAAATAATTCGAAAATCACTCTATGATTTGAAGTTAAAATCCTCAAATATGGTTAAATAGTGACTTTTTTCACGTTTTTCATGTCGTTTGATATTACGTAAATATATTCATTTTTACTAATATTTCGATACTATTTCATGTAGTATCACGATATGTGAATTGGCCTTCAAATCTCAGAATTTCGCATAATATTGCATTTTAAGCAAGTTTTCTTGCATTTTGTTTCGTACGAAAAATCATCGAATTTAGCAATATTTTGTCGTTTATCATCTCCTTTTCCGTTGTGTGATTTAAACAAAATATCATCGAATTAGGCAATATTTTGCCGTTTTTCCACGTTTTTGTGAATTTTCAGTCTATGGGTATTAATTCATTATATATACGATAAAAATGATGCAAACACATAATTGATTAGATAATAACCTTAAATACTTCATTTTCAATCAATTATTTTTTCTCGTAAAATACTGAGTAAGATATTGAAAAGGGAAGAAGTTCTGTTTTTATTGCATATATATCGACGTTTCAGCCGGAATAGAGCGGTTTTCGTGTACATCTTCCAACGGTAATATAAACGGAAAATCAGGAACATTTTAGTTAATTCTAATGAAAACACATTGATTTTTATCATTTGTATTGGAAACAACATTGTCATATGTCTTTTCTTGGAGCTAAATAATACGAAACCTCACTCTATGATTTGAAGCTAAAATCCTCAAATATGGTTAAATAGTGACTTTTTTCACGTTTTTCATGTAGTTTGATATTACGTAAATATATTCATTTTTACCAATATTTCGATACTATTTCATGTAGTATCACGATATGTGAATTGGCCTTCAAATCTCAGAATTTCGCATAATATTGCATTTTAAGCAAGTTTTCTTGCATTTTGTTTCGTACGAAAAATCATCGAATTTAGCAATATTTTGACGTTTATCATCTCCTTTTCCGTTGTGTGATTTAAACAAAATATCATCGAATTAGGCAATATTTTGCCGTTTTTCCACGTTTTTGTGAATTTTCAGTCTATGGGTATTAATTCATTATATATACGATAAAAATGATGCAAGCACATAATTGATTAGATAATAACCTTAAATACTTCATTTTCAATCATCTATTTGTTTCTCGTTAAAATACTGAGTAAGATATTGAAAAGGGAAGAAGTTCTGTTTTTATTGCATATATCGACGTTTCAGCCGGAATAGAGCGGTTTTCGTGTACATCTTCCAACGGTAATATAAACGGAAAATCAGGAACATTTTAGTTAATTCTAATGAAAACACATTGATTTTTGTCATTTGTATTGGAAACAACATTGTCATATGTCTTTTCTTGGATGTAAATAATACGAAACCTCGCTCTATGATTTGAAGTTAAAATCCTCAAATATGGTTAAATAGTGACTTTTTTCACGTTTTTCATGTAGTTTGATATTACGTATATATATTCATTTTTACCAATATTTCGATACTATTTCATGTTGTATCACGATATGTGATTTGGCCATCAAATATCAGAATTTCGCATAATATTGCATTTTAAGCAAGTTTTCTTGCATTTTGTTTCGTACGAAAAATCATCGAATTTAGCAATATTTTGACGTTTATCATCTCCTTTTCCGTTGTGTGATTTAAACAAAATATCATCGAATTAGGCAATATTTTGCCGTTTTTCCACGTTTTTGTGAATTTTCAGTCTATGGGTATTAATTCATTATATATACGATAAAAATGATGAAAACACATAATTGATTAGATAATAACCTTAAATACTTCATTTTCAATCACCTATTTGTTTTTCGTTAAAATACTGAGTAAGATATTGAAAAAGGAAGAAGTTCTGTTTTTATTGCATATATCGACGTTTCAGCCGGAATAGAGGTGTTTTCGTGTACATCTTCCAACGGTAATATAAATGGAAAATCAGGAAGATTTTAGTTAATTCTAATGAAAACACATTGATTTTTATCATTTGTATTGGAAACAACACTGTCATATGTCTTTTCTTGGATCTAAATAATACGAAACCTCGCTGTATGATATGAAGTTAAAATCCTCAAATATGGTTAAATAGTGACTTTTTCACGTTTTTCATATAGTTTGATATTACGTAAATATATTCATTTTTACCAATATTTCGATACTATTTCATGTAGTATCACGATATGTGATTTGGCCTTCAAATCTCAGAATTTCGCATAATATTGCATTTTAAGCAAGTTTTCTTGCATTTTGATTCGTACGAAAAATCATCGAATTTAGCAATATTTTGACGTTTATCATCCCCTTTTCCTTTATGTGATTTA
This sequence comes from Procambarus clarkii, assembly GCF_040958095.1. Taxonomy (NCBI): domain Eukaryota; kingdom Metazoa; phylum Arthropoda; class Malacostraca; order Decapoda; family Cambaridae; genus Procambarus; species Procambarus clarkii. The sequence goes on along the minus strand of NC_091175.1, from coordinate 2,375,767 downwards.
AACAAAATATCATCGAATTAGGCAATATTTTGCCGTTTTTCCACGTTTTTGTGAATTTTCAGTTTATTGGTATTAATTCATTATATATACGATAAAAATGATGCAAACACATAATTGATTAGATAATAACCTTAAATACTTCATTTTCAATCAACCATTTGTTTCTCGTAAAATACTGAGTAAGATATTGAAAAGGGAAGAAGTTCTGTTTTTATTGCATATATCGACGTTTCAGCCGGAATAGAGCGGTTTTCGTGTACATCTTCCAACGGTAATATAAACGGAAAATCAGGAACATTTTAGTTAATTCTAATGAAAACACATTGATTTTTATCATTTGTATTGGAAACAACATTGTCATATGTCTTTTCTTGGAGCTAAATAATTCGAAACCTCACTCTATGATTTGAAGTTAAAATCCTCAAATATGGTTAAATAGTGACTTTTTTCACGTTTTTCATGTCGTTTGATATTACGTAAATATATTCATTTTTACTAATATTTCGATACTATTTCATGTAGTATCACGATATGTGAATTGGCCTTCAAATCTCAGAATTTCGCATAATATTGCATTTTAAGCAAGTTTTCTTGCATTTTGTTTCGTACGAAAAATCATCGAATTTAGCAATATTTTGACGTTTATCATCTCCTTTTCCGTTGTGTGATTTAAACAAAATATCATCGAATTAGGCAATATTTTGCCGTTTTTCCACGTTTTTGTGAATTTTCAGTCTATGGGTATTAATTCATTATATATACGATAAAAATGATGCAAGCACATAATTGATTAGATAATAACCTTAAATACTTCATTTTCAATCATCTATTTGTTTCTCGTTAAAATACTGAGTAAGATATTGAAAAGGGAGGAAATTCTGTTTTTATTGCATATATCGACGTTTCAGCCGGATTAGAGCGGTTTTACGTGTATATCTTCCATCGGTAATATAAACGGAAAATAAGGAACATTTTAGTTAATTCTAATGAAAACACATTGTTTTTTATCATTTGTATTGGAAACAACATTGTCATATGTCTTTTCTTAGGGCTAAAAAATACGAAACCTCACTCTATGATTTGAAGTTAAAATCCTCAAATATGGTAACATAGTGATTTTTTCATGGTAATCATGTAGTTTGATATTACGTAAATATATTCATTTTTACCAATATTTCGATACTATTTCATGTAGTATCACGATATGTGATTTGGCCTTCAAATCTCAGAATTTCGCATAATATTGCATTTTAAGCAAGTTTTCTTGCATTTTGATTCGTACGAAAAATCATCGAATTTAGCAATATTTTGACGTTTATCATCCCCTTTTCCTTTATGTGATTTAAACAAAATATCATCGAATTAGGCAATATTTTGCCGTTTTTCCACGTTTTTGTGAATTTTCAGTTTATTGGTATTAATTCATTATATATACGATAAAAATGATGCAAACACATAATTGATTAGATAATAACCTTAAATACTTCATTTTCAATCAACCATTTGTTTCTCGTAAAATACTGAGTAAGATATTGAAAAGGGAAGAAGTTCTGTTTTTATTGCATATATCGACGTTTCAGCCGGAATAGAGCGGTTTTCGTGTACATCTTCCAACGGTAATATAAACGGAAAATCAGGAACATTTTAGTTAATTCTAATGAAAACACATTGATTTTTATCATTTGTATTGGAAACAACATTGTCATATGTCTTTTCTTGGAGCTAAATAATTCGAAACCTCACTCTATGATTTGAAGTTAAAATCCTCAAATATGGTTAAATAGTGACTTTTTTCACGTTTTTCATGTCGTTTGATATTACGTAAATATATTCATTTTTACTAATATTTCGATACTATTTCATGTAGTATCACGATATGTGAATTGGCCTTCAAATCTCAGAATTTCGCATAATATTGCATTTTAAGCAAGTTTTCTTGCATTTTGTTTCGTACGAAAAATCATCGAATTTAGCAATATTTTGACGTTTATCATCTCCTTTTCCGTTGTGTGATTTAAACAAAATATCATCGAATTAGGCAATATTTTGCCGTTTTTCCACGTTTTTGTGAATTTTCAGTCTATGGGTATTAATTCATTATATATACGATAAAAATGATGCAAGCACATAATTGATTAGATAATAACCTTAAATACTTCATTTTCAATCATCTATTTGTTTCTCGTTAAAATACTGAGTAAGATATTGAAAAGGGAGGAAATTCTGTTTTTATTGCATATATCGACGTTTCAGCCGGATTAGAGCGGTTTTACGTGTATATCTTCCATCGGTAATATAAACGGAAAATAAGGAACATTTTAGTTAATTCTAATGAAAACACATTGTTTTTTATCATTTGTATTGGAAACAACATTGTCATATGTCTTTTCTTAGGGCTAAATAATACGAAACCTCACTCTATGATTTGAAGTTAAAATCCTCAAATATGGTAACATAGTAATTTTTTCATGGTAATCATGTAGTTTGATATTACGTAAATATATTCATTTTTACCAATATTTCGATACTATTTCATGTAGTATCACGATATGTGATTTGGCCTTCAAATCTCAGAATTTCGCATAATATTGCATTTTAAGCAAGTTTTCTTGCATTTTGATTCGTACGAAAAATCATCGAATTTAGCAATATTTTGACGTTTATCATCCCCTTTTCCTTTATGTGATTTAAACAAAATATCATCGAATTAGGCAATATTTTGCCGTTTTTCCACGTTTTTGTGAATTTTCAGTTTATTGGTATTAATTCATTATATATACGATAAAAATGATGCAAACACATAATTGATTAGATAATAACCTTAAATACTTCATTTACAATCAACTATTTGTTTCTCGTAAAATACTGAGTAAGATATTGAAAAGGGAAGAAGTTCGGTTTTTATTGCATATATCGACGTTTCAGCCGGAATAGAGCGGTTTTCGTGTACATCTTCCAACGGTAATATAAACGGAAAATCAGGAACATTTTAGTTAATTCTAATGAAAACACATTGATTTTTATCATTTGTATTGGAAACAACATTGTCATATGTCTTTTCTTGGAGCTAAATAATACGAAACCTCACTCTATGATTTGAAGCTAAAATCCTCAAATATGGTTAAATAGTGACTTTTTTCACGTTTTTCATGTAGTTTGATATTACGTAAATATATTCATTTTTACCAATATTTCGATACTATTTCATGTAGTATCACGATATGTGAATTGGCCTTCAAATCTCAGAATTTCGCATAATATTGCATTTTAAGCAAGTTTTCTTGCATTTTGTTTCGTACGAAAAATCATCGAATTTAGCAATATTTTGACGTTTATCATCTCCTTTTCCGTTGTGTGATTTAAACAAAATATCATCGAATTAGGCAATATTTTGCCGTTTTTCCACGTTTTTGTGAATTTTCAGTCTATGGGTATTAATTCATTATATATACGATAAAAATGATGCAAGCACATAATTGATTAGATAATAACCTTAAATACTTCATTTTCAATCATCTGTTTGTTTCTCGTTAAAATACTGAGTAAGATATTGAAAAGGGAAGAAGTTCTGTTTTTATTGCATATATCGACGTTTCAGCCGGAATAGAGGTGTTTTCGTGTACATCTTCCAACGGTAATATAAATGGAAAATCAGGAAGATTTTAGTTAATTCTAATTAAAACACATTGATTTTTATCATTTGTATTGGAAACAACACTGGCATATGTCTTTTCTTGGATCTAAATAATACGAAACCTCGCTGTTTGATATGAAGTTAAAATCCTCAAATATGGTTAAATAGTGACTTTTTCACGTTTTTCATATAGTTTGATATTACGTAAATATATTCATTTTTACCAATATTTCGATACTATTTCATGTAGTATCACGATATGTGATTTGGCCTTCAAATCTCAGAATTTCGCATAATATTGCATTTTAAGCAAGTTTTCTTGCATTTTGATTCGTACGAAAAATCATCGAATTTAGCAATATTTTGACGTTTATCATCCCCTTTTCCTTTATGTGATTTAAACAAAATATCATCGAATTAGGCAATATTTTGCCGTTTTTCCACGTTTTTGTGAATTTTCAGTTTATTGGTATTAATTCATTATATATACGATAAAAATGATGCAAACACATAATTGATTAGATAATAACCTTAAATACTTCATTTTCAATCAACCATTTGTTTCTCGTAAAATACTGAGTAAGATATTGAAAAGGGAAGAAGTTCTGTTTTTATTGCATATATCGACGTTTCAGCCGGAATAGAGCGGTTTTCGTGTACATCTTCCAACGGTAATATAAACGGAAAATCAGGAACATTTTAGTTAATTCTAATGAAAACACATTGATTTTTATCATTTGTATTGGAAACAACATTGTCATATGTCTTTTCTTGGAGCTAAATAATTCGAAACCTCACTCTATGATTTGAAGTTAAAATCCTCAAATATGGTTAAATAGTGACTTTTTTCACGTTTTTCATGTCGTTTGATATTACGTAAATATATTCATTTTTACTAATATTTCGATACTATTTCATGTAGTATCACGATATGTGAATTGGCCTTCAAATCTCAGAATTTCGCATAATATTGCATTTTAAGCAAGTTTTCTTGCATTTTGTTTCGTACGAAAAATCATCGAATTTAGCAATATTTTGACGTTTATCATCTCCTTTTCCGTTGTGTGATTTAAACAAAATATCATCGAATTAGGCAATATTTTGCCGTTTTTCCACGTTTTTGTGAATTTTCAGTCTATGGGTATTAATTCATTATATATACGATAAAAATGATGCAAGCACATAATTGATTAGATAATAACCTTAAATACTTCATTTTCAATCATCTATTTGTTTCTCGTTAAAATACTGAGTAAGATATTGAAAAGGGAGGAAATTCTGTTTTTATTGCATATATCGACGTTTCAGCCGGATTAGAGCGGTTTTACGTGTATATCTTCCATCGGTAATATAAACGGAAAATCAGGAACATTTTAGTTAATTCTAATGAAAACACATTGTTTTTTATCATTTGTATTGGAAACAACATTGTCATATGTCTTTTCTTAGGGCTAAATAATACGAAACCTCACTCTATGATTTGAAGTTAAAATCCTCAAATATGGTAACATAGTGATTTTTTCATGGTAATCATGTAGTTTGATATTACGTAAATATATTCATTTTTACCAATATTTCGATACTATTTCATGTAGTATCACGATATGTGATTTGGCCTTCAAATCTCAGAATTTCGCATAATATTGCATTTTAAGCAAGTTTTCTTGCATTTTGATTCGTACGAAAAATCATCGAATTTAGCAATATTTTGACGTTTATCATCCCCTTTTCCTTTATGTGATTTAAACAAAATATCATCGAATTAGGCAATATTTTGCCGTTTTTCCACGTTTTTGTGAATTTTCAGTTTATTGGTATTAATTCATTATATATACGATAAAAATGATGCAAACACATAATTGATTAGATAATAACCTTAAATACTTCATTTACAATCAACTATTTGTTTCTCGTAAAATACTGAGTAAGATATTGAAAAGGGAAGAAGTTCGGTTTTTATTGCATATATCGACGTTTCAGCCGGAATAGAGCGGTTTTCGTGTACATCTTCCAACGGTAATATAAACGGAAAATCAGGAACATTTTAGTTAATTCTAATGAAAACACATTGATTTTTATCATTTGTATTGGAAACAACATTGTCATATGTCTTTTCTTGGAGCTAAATAATACGAAACCTCACTCTATGATTTGAAGCTAAAATCCTCAAATATGGTTAAATAGTGACTTTTTTCACGTTTTTCATGTAGTTTGATATTACGTAAATATATTCATTTTTACCAATATTTCGATACTATTTCATGTAGTATCACGATATGTGAATTGGCCTTCAAATCTCAGAATTTCGCATAATATTGCATTTTAAGCAAGTTTTCTTGCATTTTGTTTCGTACGAAAAATCATCGAATTTAGCAATATTTTGACGTTTATCATCTCCTTTTCCGTTGTGTGATTTAAACAAAATATCATCGAATTAGGCAATATTTTGCCGTTTTTCCACGTTTTTGTGAATTTTCAGTCTATGGGTATTAATTCATTATATATACGATAAAAATGATGCAAGCACATAATTGATTAGATAATAACCTTAAATACTTCATTTTCAATCATCTATTTGTTTCTCGTTAAAATACTGAGTAAGATATTGAAAAGGGAAGAAGTTCTGTTTTTATTGCATATATCGACGTTTCAGCCGGAATAGAGCGGTTTTCGTGTACATCTTCCAACGGTAACATAAACGGAAAATCAGGAACATTTTAGTTAATTCTAATGAAAACACATTGATTTTTGTCATTTGTATTGGAAACAACATTGTCATATGTCTTTTCTTGGATGTAAATAATACGAAACCTCGCTCTATGATTTGAAGTTAAAATCCTCAAATATGGTTAAATAGTGACTTTTTTCACGTTTTTCATGTAGTTTGATATTACGTAAATATATTCATTTTTACCAATATTTCGATACTATTTCATGTTGTATCACGATATGTGATTTGGCCATCAAATATCAGAATTTCGCATAATATTGCATTTTAAGCAAGTTTTCTTGCATTTTGTTTCGTACGAAAAATCATCGAATTTAGCAATATTTTGACGTTTATCATCTCCTTTTCCGTTGTGTGATTTAAACAAAATATCATCGAATTAGGCAATATTTTGCCGTTTTTCCACGTTTTTGTGAATTTTCAGTCTATGGGTATTAATTCATTATATATACGATAAAAATGATGAAAACACATAATTGATTAGATAATAACCTTAAATACTTCATTTTCAATCACCTATTTGTTTCTCGTTAAAATACTGAGTAAGATATTGAAAAAGGAAGAAGTTCGGTTTTTATTGCATATATCGACGTTTCAGCCGGAATAGAGCGGTTTTCGTGTACATCTTCCAACGGTAATATAAACGGAAAATCAGGAACATTTTAGTTAATTCTAATGAAAACACATTGATTTTTGTCATTTGTATTGGAAACAACATTGTCATATGTCTTTTCTTGGATGTAAATAATACGAAACCTCGCTCTATGATTTGAAGTTAAAATCCTCAAATATGGTTAAATAGTGACTTTTTTCACGTTTTTCATGTAGTTTGATATTACGTAAATATATTCATTTTTACCAATATTTCGATACTATTTCATGTTGTATCACGATATGTGATTTGGCCATCAAATATCAGAATTTCGCATAATATTGCATTTTAAGCAAGTTTTCTTGCATTTTGTTTCGTACGAAAAATCATCGAATTTAGCAATATTTTGACTTTTATCATCTCCTTTTCCGTTGTGTGATTTAAACAAAATATCATCGAATTAGGCAATATTTTGCCGTTTTTCCACGTTTTTGTGAATTTTCAGTCTATGGGTATTAATTCAATATATATACGATAAAAATGATGAAAACACATAATTGATTAGATAATAACCTTAAATACTTCATTTTCAATCACATATTTGTTTCTCGTTAAAATACTGAGTAAGATATTGAAAAAGGAAGAAGTTCTGTTTTTATTGCATATATCGACGTTTCAGCCGGAATAGAGGTGTTTTCGTGTACATCTTCCAACGGTAATATAAATGGAAAATCAGGAAGATTTTAGTTAATTCTAATGAAAACACATTGATTTTTATCATTTGTATTGGAAACAACACTGTCATATGTCTTTTCTTGGATCTAAATAATACGAAACCTCGCTGTTTGATATGAAGTTAAAATCCTCAAATATGGTTAAATAGTGACTTTTTCACGTTTTTCATATAGTTTGATATTACGTAAATATATTCATTTTTACCAATATTTCGATACTATTTCATGTAGTATCACGATATGTGATTTGGCCTTCAAATCTCAGAATTTCGCATAATATTGCATTTTAAGCAAGTTTTCTTGCATTTTGATTCGTACGAAAAATCATCGAATTTAGCAATATTTTGACGTTTATCATCCCCTTTTCCTTTATGTGATTTAAACAAAATATCATCGAATTAGGCAATATTTTGCCGTTTTTCCACGTTTTTGTGAATTTTCAGTTTATTGGTATTAATTCATTATATATACGATAAAAATGATGCAAACACATAATTGATTAGATAATAACCTTAAATACTTCATTTTCAATCAACCATTTGTTTCTCGTAAAATACTGAGTAAGATATTGAAAAGGGAAGAAGTTCTGTTTTTATTGCATATATCGACGTTTCAGCCGGAATAGAGCGGTTTTCGTGTACATCTTCCAACGGTAATATAAACGGAAAATCAGGAACATTTTAGTTAATTCTAATGAAAACACATTGATTTTTATCATTTGTATTGGAAACAACATTGTCATATGTCTTTTCTTGGAGCTAAATAATTCGAAACCTCACTCTATGATTTGAAGTTAAAATCCTCAAATATGGTTAAATAGTGACTTTTTTCACGTTTTTCATGTCGTTTGATATTACGTAAATATATTCATTTTTACTAATATTTCGATACTATTTCATGTAGTATCACGATATGTGAATTGGCCTTCAAATCTCAGAATTTCGCATAATATTGCATTTTAAGCAAGTTTTCTTGCATTTTGATTCGTACGAAAAATCATCGAATTTAGCAATATTTTGACGTTTATCATCTCCTTTTCCGTTGTGTGATTTAAACAAAATATCATCGAATTAGGCAATATTTTGCCGTTTTTCCACGTTTTTGTGAATTTTCAGTCTATGGGTATTAATTCATTATATATACGATAAAAATGATGCAAGCACATAATTGATTAGATAATAACCTTAAATACTTCATTTTCAATCATCTATTTGTTTCTCGTTAAAATACTGAGTAAGATATTGAAAAGGGAGGAAATTCTGTTTTTATTGCATATATCGACGTTTCAGCCGGATTAGAGCGGTTTTACGTGTATATCTTCCATCGGTAATATAAACGGAAAATCAGGAACATTTTAGTTAATTCTAATGAAAACACATTGTTTTTTATCATTTGTATTGGAAACAACATTGTCATATGTCTTTTCTTAGGGCTAAATAATACGAAACCTCACTCTATGATTTGAAGTTAAAATCCTCAAATATGGTAACATAGTGATTTTTTCATGGTAATCATGTAGTTTGATATTACGTAAATATATTCATTTTTACCAATATTTCGATACTATTTCATGTAGTATCACGATATGTGATTTGGCCTTCAAATCTCAGAATTTCGCATAATATTGCATTTTAAGCAAGTTTTCTTGCATTTTGATTCGTACGAAAAATCATCGAATTTAGCAATATTTTGACGTTTATCATCCCCTTTTCCTTTATGTGATTTAAACAAAATATCATCGAATTAGGCAATATTTTGCCGTTTTTCCACGTTTTTGTGAATTTTCAGTTTATTGGTATTAATTCATTATATATACGATAAAAATGATGCAAACACATAATTGATTAGATAATAACCTTAAATACTTCATTTACAATCAACTATTTGTTTCTCGTAAAATACTGAGTAAGATATTGAAAAGGGAAGAAGTTCGGTTTTTATTGCATATATCGACGTTTCAGCCGGAATAGAGCGGTTTTCGTGTACATCTTCCAACGGTAATATAAACGGAAAATCAGGAACATTTTAGTTAATTCTAATGAAAACACATTGATTTTTATCATTTGTATTGGAAACAACATTGTCATATGTCTTTTCTTGGAGCTAAATAATACGAAACCTCACTCTATGATTTGAAGCTAAAATCCTCAAATATGGTTAAATAGTGACTTTTTTCACGTTTTTCATGTAGTTTGATATTACGTAAATATATTCATTTTTACCAATATTTCGATACTATTTCATGTAGTATCACGATATGTGAATTGGCCTTCAAATCTCAGAATTTCGCATAATATTGCATTTTAAGCAAGTTTTCTTGCATTTTGTTTCGTACGAAAAATCATCGAATTTAGCAATATTTTGACGTTTATCATCTCCTTTTCCGTTGTGTGATTTAAACAAAATATCATCGAATTAGGCAATATTTTGCCGTTTTTCCACGTTTTTGTGAATTTTCAGTCTATGGGTATTAATTCATTATATATACGATAAAAATGATGCAAGCACATAATTGATTAGATAATAACCTTAAATACTTCATTTTCAATCATCTATTTGTTTCTCGTTAAAATACTGAGTAAGATATTGAAAAGGGAAGAAGTTCTGTTTTTATTGCATATATCGACGTTTCAGCCGGAATAGAGCGGTTTTCGTGTACATCTTCCAACGGTAATATAAACGGAAAATCAGGAACATTTTAGTTAATTCTAATGAAAACACATTGATTTTTGTCATTTGTATTGGAAACAACATTGTCATATGTCTTTTCTTGGATGTAAATAATACGAAACCTCGCTCTATGATTTGAAGTTAAAATCCTCAAATATGGTTAAATAGTGACTTTTTTCACGTTTTTCATGTAGTTTGATATTACGTAAATATATTCATTTTTACCAATATTTCGATACTATTTCATGTTGTATCACGATATGTGATTTGGCCATCAAATATCAGAATTTCGCATAATATTGCATTTTAAGCAAGTTTTCTTGCATTTTGTTTCGTACGAAAAATCATCGAATTTAGCAATATTTTGACGTTTATCATCTCCTTTTCCGTTGTGTGATTTAAACAAAATATCATCGAATTAGGCAATATTTTGCCGTTTTTCCACGTTTTTGTGAATTTTCAGTCTATGGGTATTAATTCATTATATATACGATAAAAATGATGAAAACACATAATTGATTAGATAATAACCTTAAATACTTCATTTTCAATCACCTATTTGTTTCTCGTTAAAATACTGAGTAAGATATTGAAAAAGGAAGAAGTTCTGTTTTTATTGCATATATCGACGTTTCAGCCGGAATAGAGGTGTTTTCGTGTACATCTTCCAACGGTAATATAAATGGAAAATCAGGAAGATTTTAGTTAATTCTAATGAAAACACATTGATTTTTATCATTTGTATTGGAAACAACACTGTCATATGTCTTTTCTTGGATCTAAATAATACGAAACCTCGCTGTTTGATATGAAGTTAAAATCCTCAAATATGGTTAAATAGTGACTTTTTCACGTTTTTCATATAGTTTGATATTACGTAAATATATTCATTTTTACCAATATTTCGATACTATTTCATGTAGTATCACGATATGTGATTTGGCCTTCAAATCTCAGAATTTCGCATAATATTGCATTTTAAGCAAGTTTTCTTGCATTTTGATTCGTACGAAAAATCATCGAATTTAGCAATATTTTGACGTTTATCATCCCCTTTTCCTTTATGTGATTTAAACAAAATATCATCGAATTAGGCAATATTTTGCCGTTTTTCCACGTTTTTGTGAATTTTCAGTTTATTGGTATTAATTCATTATATATACGATAAAAATGATGCAAACACATAATTGATTAGATAATAACCTTAAATACTTCATTTTCAATCAACCATTTGTTTCTCGTAAAATACTGAGTAAGATATTGAAAAGGGAAGAAGTTCTGTTTTTATTGCATATATCGACGTTTCAGCCGGAATAGAGCGGTTTTCGTGTACATCTTCCAACGGTAATATAAACGGAAAATCAGGAACATTTTAGTTAATTCTAATGAAAACACATTGATTTTTATCATTTGTATTGGAAACAACATTGTCATATGTCTTTTCTTGGAGCTAAATAATTCGAAACCTCACTCTATGATTTGAAGTTAAAATCCTCAAATATGGTTAAATAGTGACTTTTTTCACGTTTTTCATGTCGTTTGATATTACGTAAATATATTCATTTTTACTAATATTTCGATACTATTTCATGTAGTATCACGATATGTGAATTGGCCTTCAAATCTCAGAATTTCGCATAATATTGCATTTTAAGCAAGTTTTCTTGCATTTTGTTTCGTACGAAAAATCATCGAATTTAGCAATATTTTGACGTTTATCATCTCCTTTTCCGTTGTGTGATTTAAACAAAATATCATCGAATTAGGCAATATTTTGCCGTTTTTCCACGTTTTTGTGAATTTTCAGTCTATGGGTATTAATTCATTATATATACGATAAAAATGATGCAAGCACATAATTGATTAGATAATAACCTTAAATACTTCATTTTCAATCATCTATTTGTTTCTCGTTAAAATACTGAGTAAGATATTGAAAAGGGAGGAAATTCTGTTTTTATTGCATATATCGACGTTTCAGCCGGATTAGAGCGGTTTTACGTGTATATCTTCCATCGGTAATATAAACGGAAAATCAGGAACATTTTAGTTAATTCTAATGAAAACACATTGTTTTTTATCATTTGTATTGGAAACAACATTGTCATATGTCTTTTCTTAGGGCTAAATAATACGAAACCTCACTCTATGATTTGAAGTTAAAATCCTCAAATATGGTAACATAGTGATTTTTTCATGGTAATCATGTAGTTTGATATTACGTAAATATATTCATTTTTACCAATATTTCGATACTATTTCATGTAGTATCACGATATGTGATTTGGCCTTCAAATCTCAGAATTTCGCATAATATTGCATTTTAAGCAAGTTTTCTTGCATTTTGATTCGTACGAAAAATCATCGAATTTAGCAATATTTTGACGTTTATCATCCCCTTTTCCTTTATGTGATTTAAACAAAATATCATCGAATTAGGCAATATTTTGCCGTTTTTCCACGTTTTTGTGAATTTTCAGTTTATTGGTATTAATTCATTATATATACGATAAAAATGATGCAAACACATAATTGATTAGATAATAACCTTAAATACTTCATTTACAATCAACTATTTGTTTCTCGTAAAATACTGAGTAAGATATTGAAAAGGGAAGAAGTTCGGTTTTTATTGCATATATCGACGTTTCAGCCGGAATAGAGCGGTTTTCGTGTACATCTTCCAACGGTAATATAAACGGAAAATCAGGAACATTTTAGTTAATTCTAATGAAAACACATTGATTTTTATCATTTGTGCAATGCAATAAATGTGCAATATGCAATAAAAACAGAACTTCTTCCCTTTTCAATATCTTACTCAGTATTTCAACGAGAAACAAATAGTTGATTGAAAATGAAGTATTTAAGGTTATTATCTAATCAATTATGTGTTTTATCATTTTTATTGTATGTATAATTAATTAATACCAATATACTGAAAATTCACAAAAACGTGGAAAAACGGCAAAATATTGCCTAATTCGATGATATTATGTTTAAATCACATAAAGGAAAAGGGGATGATAAGCGTCAAAATATTGCTAAATTCGATGATTTTTAGTACGAAATAAAAGGCAAAAAAACTTGCTTAAAATGCAATATTATGCGAAATTCTGAGATTTGAAGGCCAAATCACATATCGTGATACTACATGAAATAGTATCGAAATATTGGTAAAAATGAATATATTTACGTAATATCAAACTACATGAAAACGTGAAAAAAGTCACTATTTAACCATATTTGAGGATTTTACCTTCAAATCATAGAGCGAGGTTTCGTATTATGTAGATCCAAGAAAAGACATATGACAATGTTGTTTCCAATACAAATGATAAAAATCAATGTGTTTTCATTAGAATTAACTAAAATGTTCCTGATTTTCCGTTTATATTACCGTTGGAAGATGTACAGGAAAACCGCTCTATTCCGGCTGAAACGTCGATATATGCAATAAAAACAGAACTTCTTCCCTTTTCAATATCTTACTCAGTATTTTACGAGAAACAAATAGTTGATTGAAAATGAAGTACTTAAGGTTATTATCTAATCAATTATGTGTTTGCATCATTTTTATCGTATATATAATGAATTAATACCAATAAACTGAAAATTCACAAAAACGTGGAAAAACGGCAAAATATTGCCTAATTCGATGATATTTTGTTTAAATCACATAAAGGAAAAGGGGATGATAAACGTCAAAATATTGCTAAATTCGATGATTTTTCGTACGAAACAAAATGCAAGAAAACTTGCTTAAAATGCAACATTATGCGAAATTCTGAGATTTGAAAGCCAAATCACATATCGTGATACTACATGAAATAGTATCGAAATATTGGTAAAAATGAATATATTTACGTAATATCAAACTACATGAAAACGTGAAAAAAGTCACTATTTAACCATATTTGATGATTTTAACTTCAAATCATAGAGTGAGGTTTCGTATTATTTAGCTCCAAGAAAAGACATATGACAATGTTGTTTCCAATACAAATGATAAAAAACAATGTGTTTTCATTAGAATTAACTAAAATGTTCCTGATTTTCCGTTTATATTACCGATGGAAGATGTACACGTAAAACCGCTCTAATCCGGCTGAAACGTAGATATATGCAATAAAAACCTAACTTCTCCCCTTTTCAATATCTTACTCAGTATTTTAACGAAAAACAAACAGATGATTGAAAATGAAGTATTTAAGGTTATTATCTAATCAATTATGTTTTGCATCGTTTTTATCGTATATATAATGAATTAATACCCATAGACTGAAAATTCACAAAAACGTGGAAAAACATCAAAATATTGCCTAATTCGATGATATTTTGTTTAAATCACTTAAAGAAAAAGAAAATGATAAACGTCAAAATTTTGCTAAATTCGATGATTTTTCGTACGCAACAAAATGCAAGAAAACTTGCTTAAAATGCAATATTATTCGAAATTCTGAGATTTGAAGGCCAAATCACATATCGTGATACTACATGAAATAGTATCAAAATATTGGTAAAAATGAATATATTACATAATATCAAACTACATGAAAAACGTGAAAAAGATCATTATTTTACCATATATGAGGATTTTAGCTTCAAATCATAAAGCGAGGTTTCGTATTATTTCAACCATCTCACTATTTCTCTTCAACCATCTCTTGAGCCTCTGCAACACTCTCTTCAGCTTTTGTGTCACTGTCTTAAGCCTCTGAATCCCTCTCTTGGGGCCTCTGCATAACTCTCTCGAGCCACTGCATCACTCTCTTGATCCCCTGCATCACTCTCGTAAGCCTCTCAATCACTCTCTTGATCCTCTGCATCCCTCTCTTGAGCCTCTGCATCCCTTTCTTAATCCTCTGCATCACTCTCTTGAGCCTCTGCATCACTCTCTTCTGCCTCTACATCACTCTCTTTAGCCTCTGTAGCCCTCTCTTGAGCCTCTGCATGACTCTCTTTAGCCTCTTCATCCCTTTTTTGAGCCTCTGCATTATTCTCTTCAGCCTCTGCATCACTCTCTTAAGCCTCTGAATCCCTCTCTTGAGGCCTCTGCATAACTCTCTTGAACCTCTGCATCACTCTCGTAAGCCTCTGAATAACTCTCTTGAGCCTCTGCTTCCCTCTCTTGAGCCTCTGCATCTCTCTCATAAGCCTCTGCATCACTCTCTTAAGCCTCTGCATCACTCTCTAGATCCTCTGCATCACTCTCTTCAGCCTCTTCATTACTCTCATAAGCCTCTGCTTCCCTCTCTTGATCCTCTGCATCACTCTCTTTATCCTCTGCATCACTCTCTTGATCGTCTGCATCACTCTCTTGAGCCTCTGCATCACTCTTTTGAGCCTCTGCATCACACTCTCTTGATCGTCTGCATCACTCTCTTGAGCCTCTGCATCACTCTTTTGAGCCTCTGCATCACACTCTCTTGATCCTCTGCATCACTCTCTTGAGCCTCTGCATCATTCTCTTGAGCTTCTGCATCCCTCTCTTAAGCCTCTACATCATTCTCTTGAGCCTCTGCATCACTCTCTTGAGCCTCTGCATAACTCTCTTAAGCCTCTGCCTTTCTCTCTTGAGCCTCTGCATCACTCTCTTGAGCCTCTAAATCCCTCTCTGGAGCCTCAGCATCACTCTCTTGATCCTCTGCATCACTCTCTTGAGCCTTTTGCAGCACTCTCTTTAGCCTCTGCATCATTCTCTTGAGCCTCTGCATCCCTCTCTAAAGCCTCTGCATCACTCTCTTGAGCCTCTGCATCCCTCTAATTAGCCTCTGCATCACTCTCTTGAGCCTCTGCATCCCTCTCTTGAGCCTCTGCATCACTCTCTCGAGCCTCTGCACCACTCTCTTGAGCCTCTGCATCACTCTCTTGAGCCTCTGCATCACTCTCTTAAACCTCTGCATCCCTCTCTTGATCCTCTGCATCACTCTCTTGAGCCTCTGCATCATTCTCTTCAACCTCTACATCCCTCTCTTAAGCCTCTACATCATTCTCTTGAGCCCATGCATCACTCTCTTGAGCCTCTGCATCACTCTCTTAAGCCTCTGCATCTCTCTCTTGAGCCTCTGCATCACTCTCTTCATCCTCTGCATCACTCTCTTGAGCCTCTGCATCATTCTATTGAGCCTCTGCATCCCTCTCTTGAGCCTCAACATCATTCTCTTAAGCCCCTGCATCCCTCTCTTGAGCCTCTGCATCAATCTCAAGTGCCTCTGCATCTTTCTCTTGGGCCTCTGCATCACTCTCAAGTGCCTCTGCATCTTTCTCTTGTGCCTCTGCATCCCTCACTTTAGCCTCTGCATCCCTTTCCTGAGCCTCTGCATCCTTCTCTTGAGCCTATTCATCCCTCTCTTGTGCCTCTGCATCCCTCTCTTGAGCCTCTGCATCCCTCTCTTAAGCCTCTGCATCACTCTCTTAAGCCTCTGCATCACTCTCGTAAACCTCTGAATCACTCTCTTGAGCCTCTCCATCACTCTCTTGAGCCCCTGCATCCCTCTCTTGAGCCTCTGCATTATTCTCTTCAGCCTCTGCATCACTCTCTTAAGCCTCTGAATCCCTCTCTTGAGGCCTCTGCATAACTCTCTTGAACCTCTGCATCACTCTCGTAAGCCTCTGAATAACTCTCTTGAGCCTCTGCTTCCCTCTCTTGAGCCTCTGCATCTCTCTCATAAGCCTCTGCATCACTCTCTTAAGCCTCTGCATCACTCTCTAGATCCTCTGCATCACTCTCTTCAGCCTCTTCATTACTCTCATAAGCCTCTGCTTCCCTCTCTTGATCCTCTGCATCACTCTCTTTATCCTCTGCATCACTCTCTTGATCGTCTGCATCACTCTCTTGAGCCTCTGCATCACTCTTTTGAGCCTCTGCATCACACTCTCTTGATCGTCTGCATCACTCTCTTGAGCCTCTGCATCACTCTTTTGAGCCTCTGCATCACACTCTCTTGATCCTCTGCATCACTCTCTTGAGCCTCTGCATCATTCTCTTGAGCTTCTGCATCCCTCTCTTAAGCCTCTACATCATTCTCTTGAGCCTCTGCATCACTCTCTTGAGCCTCTGCATAACTCTCTTAAGCCTCTGCCTTTCTCTCTTGAGCCTCTGCATCACTCTCTTGAGCCTCTAAATCCCTCTCTGGAGCCTCAGCATCACTCTCTTGATCCTCTGCATCACTCTCTTGAGCCTTTTGCAGCACTCTCTTTAGCCTCTGCATCATTCTCTTGAGCCTCTGCATCCCTCTCTAAAGCCTCTGCATCACTCTCTTGAGCCTCGGCATCCCTCTAATTAGCCTCTGCATCACTCTCTTGAGCCTCTGCATCCCTCTCTTGAGCCTCTGCATCACTCTCTCGAGCCTCTGCACCACTCTCTTGAGCCTCTGCATCACTCTCTTGAGCCTCTGCATCACTCTCTTAAACCTCTGCATCCCTCTCTTGATCCTCTGCATCACTCTCTTGAGCCTCTGCATCATTCTCTTCAACCTCTACATCCCTCTCTTAAGCCTCTACATCATTCTCTTGAGCCCATGCATCACTCTCTTGAGCCTCTGCATCACTCTCTTAAGCCTCTGCATCTCTCTCTTGAGCCTCTGCATCACTCTCTTCATCCTCTGCATCACTCTCTTGAGCCTCTGCATCATTCTATTGAGCCTCTGCATCCCTCTCTTGAGCCTCAACATCATTCTCTTAAGCCTCTGCATCCCTCTCTTGAGCCTCTGCATCAATCTCAAGTGCCTCTGCATCTTTCTCTTGGGCCTCTGCATCACTCTCAAGTGCCTCTGCATCTTTCTCTTGTGCCTCTGCATCCCTCACTTTAGCCTCTGCATCCCTTTCCTGAGCCTCTGCATCCCTCTCTTGAGCCTATTCATCCCTCTCTTGTGCCTCTGCATCCCTCTCTTGAGCCTCTGCATCCCTCTCTTAAGCCTCTGCATCACTCTCTTAAGCCTCTGCATCACTCTCGTAAACCTCTGAATCACTCTCTTGAGCCTCTCCATCACTCTCTTGAGCCCCTGCATCCCTCTCTTGAGCCTCTGCATCACTCTCTTGAGCCTCTGCATCACCGAATTAGGCCATTATCATCAAATTAGGCCATATTTTGCCGTTTTTGCACGTTTTTGCGAATTTTCTGTTTATTGGTATTAATTCATTATATATACGATAAAAATGATGCTAACATATAATTGGTTAGAAATTAACCATAAATACTTCATTTTCAATCAACTATTTGTTTCCCGTTAAGATACTGAGTAAGATATTTAAAAGGGGAGAAGTTCTGTTTTTATTGCATATATCGACGTTTCAGCCGGATTAGAGCGGTTTTACGTGTACATCTTCCATTGGTAATATAAACATAAAATCTGAAACATTTTAGTAAATTCTAATGAAAACACATTAATTTTTATCATTTGTATTGGAAACAACATTTCAATATGTCATTTCTAGGATCTAAGTAATACGAAACCTCGACTTATAATCTGAAGTTAAAATCCTCAAATTTGGTAATATAGTGACTTTTTTCACGTTTTTCATGTAGTGTGATTTTACGTAAATATATTCGTTTTACCAATATTTCGATACGACTTCATGTTTTCTCACGATATGTGATTTGGCCTTCAAATCTCAGAATTTCGCATAATATTGCATTTTTTAGCAAGTTTACTTGCATTTTGTACTAAAAATTATCGAATTTAGCAATATTTTGACGTTTATTTTTCCTCCTTTTCCTTTATTTATTTTTTTTGTTTATTTTCCCCCTTTTCCTTTATTTATTTAAACATAAAAATTATTTATTTATCATCGAATTTGGCAATATTTTCCCTTTTTTCCACGTTTTTGTGAATTTTCAGTTTATTGTTATTAATTTATTATATATACGATAAAAATGATATATTTAAATAAATAAAATTTATTATTTTTAAGTAAATAAATATTTAAAATTTATTTATTTAAAATATTTAAATTGTTTAAATAAATAAATAAAATATATAAAAATTATATAAATATTATATTATAATATAAATATAAATAAAAATATTATATAAATTATATAAACATATATAAATATATATGTATATTTAAATATTGATCTGTATTAATATGGACCCTGTGGGTCCAGGAGGCCATCTGTGTCCCCTCAGATGGTCTCCCTTATCACAGTTTGTGTCTATGGGTGTGTGTGAGTGTGAGTGTCACTGTGAGTGTCCGGGTGAGTGTGGGTGTCCCTGTGAGTGTCCGGATGATTATGTGTCCGGTTTGTATGATTATCTGTGGTTTCAGGAGGCCATCTGTGTCCTCTCAGATGGTCTCCCTTATCACAGTCTATGGATGTGTGTGTGTGAGTGTCCCTGTGAATGTTCGGATAAGGGTGTGTGTGTGAGTATCCGGATTTATGTGAGGTTTGGTTCCAGGAACCATTTGTGTCCCTCCTCCCCCAAATCTCCTCCCTTATTCCTACCGTGGGTTCGAATCCCAGGTGATTAGACCTACCCTAGGTCTATGGATCCAAGGTATCCATCCGTGGGCCCAACGGATTTCACCCCTTCCCCACTTTCCTAGGGCCAGGCCAATTCCAGCTATCCAGGGAACCTGTCGAAACAGAGGGAGCTACAGGAGGGGACACACAAATATTTGTGCCCTGCAGTTACACAGCCGTTCCGACAGGCTCGATCGCAATCTATCCAGATGAGAACACGTTCTCCTCCGACTAGACCACGCTGGAGTCGCTGTATGTTTAAAATTTGGTTCCTTTATTTATAGATAGTATTTTTGGTGTATTAATTGATTTGTTTTATATTTTTAATGACTTAGGTAGAGTGATTTAGGGAGTGGGGGGAGGTGGGGGGGGGAGGTTGTAGCGTGTGTAGTAGATTATACGAGATCGTGGTTAGTTAGTATTTATCTAGTTGTGTTCACCTCGTTGTTCTTGCGAGGTTTGAACTCTGCTCTTTCGGCCGCCTCTCAACTGTGAATCAATCAATTTTTACTAGCTAATAAAAAAAAATTCCACATACACACACCCAGGAAGCAGCCCGTAACAGGTGTCTAATGCCCAAGTACCTATGTACTGCTAGGTAAGAGGAGCATCAGAATGAATGAAACTGCTGATTTTCGTTTGCGCCATCACCGGGGGATCGAACTTTGACCCTAGGATTACGAGTCGAGAGCGCTGTCCACTCAGCTATAAAGCCCTCTAGTGTGTGTATTGGTGCAAAGGATAATTCGGGCGAGGTTAATGGAAAGGAATGATGTTTGGTGGCCTTGAAGGCGCTGGAAGAAGGTTGCCAGTTATGAATTTAAATTATAAATTGATTAAGATAGGATATATATGCAAAAGACGTTGTGAGAGATAGTAAGAAAAGTGTTTCTGACTGAGGTTAGGTACTGTGTGATTGACTTGTATGTTAGGACAAAGAAGATTTATCAGAAACATAGATGTTCTTTAGAAATGTTTGTTTGCAAATAGTTGCAAATTATTGGGTAAAAAGCCAATGGTTACCGTACCTTGAACAAACACACGTAAGCACAATTAGTCGACGGGGGTCAGAGAGTGAGAGTGAACAGCGAAACAGTAACAAAAATGTGACAATAATGGAAAACTATGTCATTCAAACGTATACATGTTAACCATATAAATTACAGTAACACTAAACGCGCGCATACGTACATATGTCAATCAATTTACATAAATAAACATTCACTAATATGTATCTTTAAAATGGACACATACAGATAATTACCGTACACATGTCAGTTTAATTACAGGTACACATAAACACATATAGCTTCACGTGTCTGTCGGTCATGACAATAGTACACATGGATACGAACACAAACAGTCCATTATCAACTAGTGTGTGTGTGTGTGTGTGTGTGTGTGTGTGTGTGTGTGTGTGTGTGTGTGTGTGTGTGTGTGTGTGTGTGTGTACTCACCTAGTTGTACTCACCTAGTTGTGCTTGCGGGGGTTGAGCTCTGGCTCTTTGGTCCCGCCTGTATGTGTGTGTGTGTGTGTATGTGTGTGTGTGTGTGTGTGTGTGTGTGTGTGTGTGTGTGTGTGTGTGTGTGTGTGTGTACTCACCTAGTTGTACTCACCTAGTTGTGCTTGCGGGGGTTGAGCTTTGGCTCTTTGGTCCCGACTCTCAACCGTCATTCAACAGGTGTACAGATTCCTGAGCCTATTGGGCTATATCATATCTACACTTGAAACTGTGCATGGAGTCAGCCTCCACCACATCACTTCCTAATGCATTCCATTTGTCAACCACTCTGACACTAAAAAAGTTCTTTCTAATATATCTGTGGCTCATTTGGGCGCTCAGTTTCCACCTGTGTCCCCTTGTGCGTGTGCCCCTTGTGTTAAATAGCCTGTCTTTATCTACCCTATCAATTCCCTTGAGAATCTTGAATGCGGTGATTATGTCCCCCCTAACTCTTCTGTCTTCCAGCGAAGTGAGGTTTAATTCCCGTAGTCTCTCCTCGTAGCTCATACCTCTCAGGTCGGGTACTAATCTGGTGGCAAATCTTTGAACCTTTTCCAGTCTAGTCTTATCCTTGACTAGATACGGACTCCATGCTGGGGCTGCATACTCCAAGATTGGCCTGACATATGTGGTATACAAAGTTCTGAATGATTCTTTACACAAATTTCTGAATGCCGTTCGTATGTTGGCCAGCCTGGCATATGCCACTGATGTTATCCTCTTGATATGCGCTGCAGGAGACAGGTCTGGCGTGATATCAACTCCCAAGTCTTTTTCTTTCTCTGACTCCTGAAGATATTTCCTCTCCCAGATAATACCTTGTATTTGGCCTCCTGCTCCCTGTACCTATCTTCATTATATTACATTTGGTAGGGTTAAACTCTAACAACCACTTGTTCGACCATTCTTGCAGTTTGTCTAGGTCTTCTTGAAGCCTCAAACAGTCCTCTTCTGTCTTAATCCTTCTCATAATTTTGGCATCGTCCGCAAACATTGAGAGAAATGAATCTATACCCTCCGGGAGATCATTTACATATATCAGAAACAAGATAGGACCGAGTACAGAGCCCTGTGGGACTCCACTGGTGAGTTCACGCCAATCGGAGGTCTCACCCCTCACTGTAACTCTCTGCTTCCTATTGCTTAGGTACTCTCTTATCCACTGGAGCACCTTACCAGCTACACCTGCCTGTCTCTCCAGCTTATGTACCAGCCTCTTATGCGGTACTGTGTCAAAGGCTTTCCGACAATGCAAGAAAATGCAGTACGCCCAGCCCTCTCTTTCTTGCTTAATCTGTGTTACCTGGTCATAGAATTCTATTAAGCCTGTCAGGGCAAGATTTACCCTCCCTGAACCCATGTTGTCGATTTGTCACGAAGTCCCTTCTCTCCAGATGTGCTACCAGGTTTTTTCTCACGATCTTCTCCATCACTTTGCATGGTATAAAAGTTAAGGACACTGGCTTGTAGTTCAGGTATCACAAATATCCCAAATTCGACTCTTGAACCATATTTTCGAGCCAAATTCTGGCTTTCTGCACGTATTCGCAGTTTGAAATTACGACTTATTATACAGAAAAAATGCCAATTACTGAAAGCAGCGATGGATCACATTTTGCCCAAATCCTCCTTGCAGTTTTCTAAATATCCCAAACATCCCAAATTCGACGCTTGGGACATATTAAGGAGCCAAATTCTGGCTCTCTGCATGTATTCGCATTTTGAAATTACGAATTTTATACCGAAAATATCCCAATTACTGAGAGCGGCGATTGGTCACTGTTTGCCCAAACCCACCCTGCAGTTTTGAAAATATCCAAAACATCCCAAATTCGACGCTTGAGCCAAACTTTGGAGCCAAGTTCTGGCTCTCTGCACGTATTCGCAGTTTGAAATTACGAATTTTTATACCAAAATATGCCAATTACTGAAAGAGCCGACGAGTCACATTTTGCCCAAACCCTCCCTGCAGTTTTCAAAATATCCAAAACATCCCAAATTTGACACTTGAGCAATATTTTGGAGCAAAATTCTCGCTCTCTAACGTATTCGCAGTTTGTAATTATGACTTTTTATACCGCATATATGCCAATTACTGGGATCAGCGATGGGTCACATTTTGCCCAAACCCTCCGTGCAGTTTTAAAAATATCACAAACATCCCAAATTCGACTCTTGAACCATATTTTGGAGCCAAATTTTGGCTCTCTGCACGTATTCGCAGTTTGAACTTACGACTTTTATACCGAATATATGCCAATTACTGGGATCAGCGATGGGTCACATTTTGCCCAAACCCTCCCTGCAGTTTTAAAAATATCACAAACATCCCAAATTCGACGCTTGAACCATATTTTCGAGCCAAATTCTGGCTCTCTGCACGTATTCGCAGTTTAATATTACGACTTTTTATACAGAAAAAATGCCAATTACTGAGAGCGGCGATGGATCACATTTTGCCCAAACCCTCTCTGCAGTTTTCAAAATATCCCAAACATCCCAAATTCGACCCTTGAATCATATTTTGGAGCCAAATTCTGGCTCTCTGCACTTATTCGCAGTTTGAAATTACGACTTTTTATACCGAAAATATACCAATTACTGAAAGCGGCGATTGGTCACATTTTGTCCAAACCCCTCTGCAGTTTTCGAAATATCCCAAACATCCCAAATACGACCCTTGAGGAATATTTTGGAGCCAATTTCTGGCTCTCTGCACGTATTCGCAGTATGAAATTAAGACATTTTATACCGAAAATATGCCAGTTACTGAAAGCGGCGTCGATGGATCACATTTTGCCCGAGCCCTCTCTGCAGTTTTCAAAATATCAAAAACGTCCCAAATTCGACGCTTGAGCCATATTTTGGAGCCAAATTCTGGCTCTCGGCACGTTTTCGCAGTTTGAAATTACGAATTTTATACCGAAAATATGCCAATTACTGAGAGCAGCAATGGGTCACAGTTTGCCCAAATTCACCCTGCAGTTTTGAAAATATCTCAAACATCCCAAATTCGACTCTTGAGCCATATTTTGGAACCAAACTCGGGCTCTCTGCACTTATTCGCAGTTTGAAATTACGACCTTTTATACCGAATATATGCCAATTCCTGGGATCAGCGATGGGTCACATTTTGCCCAAACTCTCCCTGCAGTTTCAAAAATATCACAAACATCCCAAATTCGACGCTTGGGCCATATTAAGGAGCTAAATTCTGGCTCTCGGCATGTATTCGCAGTTTGAAATTACGACTTTTTATACAGAAAAAATGCCAATTACTGGAAGCAGCGATGGATCACATTTTGCCCAAATCCTCCTTGCAGTTTTCAAAATATCTCAAACATCCCAAATTTGACGCTTGGGCCATATTAAGGAGCTAAATTCTGGCTCTCTGCATGTATTCGCAGTTTGAAATTACGAATTTTATACAGAAAATATGCCAATTACTGAGAGCGGCGATTGGTCACTGTTTGCCCAAACCCACCCTGCAGTTTTGAAAATATCCAAAACATCCCAAATTCGACGCCTGAGCCATACTTTGGAGCCAAGTTCTGGCTCTCTGCACGTATTCGCAGTTTGAAATTACGACATTTTATACCGAAAATATGCCGGTTACTGAAAGCAGCGATGTATCACATTTTGCCCAAGCCCTCCCTGCAGTTTTCCAAATATCCAAAACGTCCCAAATTCGACTCTTGAGCCATATTTTGGCGCCAAATTCTGTCTCTCTGCACGTATTCGCAGTTTGAAATTACGACTTTTTATACCAAAATATGTCAATTACTGAACGCGCCAATGAGTCACATTTTGCCCAAACCCTCCCTGCAGTTTCCAAATATCCAAAACATCCCAAATTTGACGCTTGAGCAATATTTTGGAGCAAAGTTCTCGCTCTCTGCACGTATTCGCAGTTTGAAATTATGAATTTTTATACCGAATATATGCCAATTACTGGGATCAGCAATGGGTCACATTTTGACCAAACCCTCCGTGCAGTTTTAAAAATATCAGAAACATCCCAAATTTGACTCTTGAACCATATTTTGGAGCCAAATTCTGGCTCCCTGCACGTATTCGCAGTTTGAAATTACGAATTTTTATACAGAAAAAATGCCAATTACTGAAAGCGAAATGGTTCACATTTTGCCAAAAACCTTCCTGAAGTTTTCAAAATATCCCAAACATCCCAAATTCGACGGTAGGGCCATATTAAGGAGCCAAGTTCAGGCCCTCTGCATGTATTCGCAGTTTGAAATTACGAATTTTATACCAAAATATGCCAATTACGGAGAGCGGCGATGGGTCACAGTTTGAGCAAACCCACCCTGCAGTTTTGAAAATATCCCAAACATCCCAAGTTCGACGCTTCAGCCATATTTTGGCGCCAAATTCTGGCTCTCTGCACGTATTCGCAGTTTAATATTACGACTTTTTATACAGAAAAAATGCCAATTACTTAGATCGGCGATGGATCACATTTTGTCCAAACCCCTCTGCAGTTTTCGAAATATCCCAAACATCCCAAATACGACCCTTGAGGAATATTTTGGAGCCAATTTCTGGCTCTCTGCACGTATTCGCAGTATGAAATTACGACTTTTTATACCGAAAATATGCCAGTTACTGAAAGCGGCGATGGAACACATTTTGCCCGAGCCCTCTCTGCAGTTTTCAAAATATCCCAAACGTCCCAAATTCGACGTTTGAGCCATATTTTGGAGCCAAATTCTGGCTCTCGGCACGTTTTCGCAGTTTTAAATTTCGAATTTTATACAGAAAATATGCCAATTACTGAAAACAGCGATTGGTCACAGTTTGCCCAAATTCACCCTGCAGTTTTGAAAATATCTCAAACATCCCAAATTCGACTCTTGAGCCATATTTTGGAACCAAACTCTGGCTCTCTGCACTTATTCGTTGTTTGAAATTACGACTTTTTATACCGAATATATGCCAATTCGTGGGATCAGCGATGGGTCACATTTTGCCCAAACCCTCATTGCAGTTTTAAAAATATCACAAACATCCCAAATTCGACTCTTGAACCACATTTTGGAGCAAAATTCTGGCTCTCTGCACGTATTCGCAGTTTAATATTACGACTTTTTATACAGAAAAAATGCCAATTACTGATAGCGGCGATGGATCACATTTTGCCCAAACCCTCTCACCAGTTTTCAAAATATCTTAAACATCCCAAATTCGACCCTTGAACCATATTTTGAAGCCAAATTCTGGCTCTCTGCACTTATTCGCAGTTTGAAATTACGACTTTTTATACCGAAAATATACCAATTACTGAAAGCGGCGATGGGTCACATTTTGTCCAAACCCCTCTGCAGTTTTCGAAATATCCCAAACATCCCAAATACGACCCATGAGGAATATTTTGGAGCCAATTTCTCCTGTCTGCACGTATTCGCAGTATGAAATTACGACTTTTTATACCGAAAATATGCCAGTTACTGAAAGCGGCGATGGATCACATTTTGCCCGAGCCTTCTCTGCAGTTTTCAAAATATCCCAAACGTCCCAAATTCGACGCTTGAGCCATATTATGGAGCCAAATTCTGGCTCTCGGCACGTTTCCGCAATTTGAAATTACGAATTTTATACCGATAATATGCCAATTACTGAGAGCAGCGATGGGTCACAGTTTGAACAAATTCACCCTGCAGTTTTGAAAATATCTCAAACATCCCAAATTCGACTCTTGAGCCATATTTTGGAACTAAATTCTGGCTCTCTGCACGTATTCGCAGTTTGAAATTACGAATTTTATGCCGAATATATGATAATTACTGGGATCAGCGATGGGTCACATTTTGCCCAAACCCTCCCTGCAGTTTTAAAAATATCACAAACATCCCAAATTCGACGTTTGAACCATATTTTGGAGCCAAATTCTGGCTCTCTGCACGTATTCGCAGTTTAATATTACGACTTTTTATACAGAAAAAATGTCAATTACTGAGAGCGGCGATGGATCATATTTTGCCCAAACACTCTATGCAGTTTTCAAAATATCCAAAAAATCCCAAATTCGACCCTTGAACCATATTTTGGAGCCAAATTCTGGCTCTCTGCACTTATTCGCAGTTTGAAATTACGATTTTTGTACCGAAAATATACCAATTACTGAAAGCGGCGATGGGTCACATTTTGTCCAAACCCCTCTGCAGTTTTCGAAATATCCCAAAACTCCCAAATACTACCCTTGAGCCATATTTTGGAATCAAACTCTGGCTCTCTGCACGTATTCTCAGTTTGAAATTACGACTTTTTACACCGAATATATGCCAATTCCTGGGATCAGCGATGGGTCACATTTTGCCCAAACCCTCCCTGCAGTTTAAAATATCAGAAACATCCCAAATTCGACTCTTGAACCATATTTTGGAGCCAAATTCTGGCTCTCTGCACGTATTCGCAGTTTGAAATTACGACTTTTTGTACAGAAAAAATGCCAATTACTGAAAGCGGCGATGGATCACATTTTGCGCAAAACCTCCCTGAAGTTTTCAAAATATCCAAAACAACCCAAATTCGACGCTTGGGCCATATTAAGGAGCCAAATTCTGGCTCTCTGCATGTATTCGCAGTTTGAAATTACGAATTTTATACTGAAAATATGCCAATTACTGAGAGCAGCGATGGGTCACAGTTTACCAAAACCCACCCTGCAGTTTTGAAAATATCCCAAACATCCCAAGTTCGACGCTTGAGCCATATTTTGGCGCTAAATTCTGTCTCTCTGCACGTATTCGCAGTTTGAAATTACGACTTTTTATATCGAAAATATGCCAATTACTGAACGCGCCGATGAGTCACATTTTGCCCAAACCCTCCCTGCAGTTTTCAAAATATCCCAAACATCCCAAATTCGACTCTTGAACCATATTTTGGAGCCAAATTCTGGCTCTCTGCACGTATTCGCAGTTTGAAATTACGACTTTTTGTACAGAAAAAATGCCAATTACTGAAAGCGGCGATGGATCACATTTTGCGCAAAACCTCCCTGAAGTCTTCAAAATATCCAAAACAACCCAAATTCGACGCTTGGGCCATATTAAGGAGCCAAATTCTGGCTCTCTGCTTGTATTCGCAGTTTGAAATTACGAATTTTATACTGAAAATATTCCAATTACTGAGAGCGGCGATGGGTCACTGTTTGCCAAAACCCACCCTGCAGTTTTGAAAATATCCCAAACATCCCAAGTTCGACGCTTGAGCCATATTTTGGCGCCAAATTCTGTCTCTCTGCACGTATTCGCAGTTTGAAATTACGACTTTTTATACTGAATATATGCCAATTACTGGGATCAGCGATGGGTCACATTTTGCCCAAACCCTCCCTGCAGTTTTAAAAGTATCA
The DNA here is from genome assembly GCF_040958095.1 of Procambarus clarkii. Taxonomy (NCBI): domain Eukaryota; kingdom Metazoa; phylum Arthropoda; class Malacostraca; order Decapoda; family Cambaridae; genus Procambarus; species Procambarus clarkii. The sequence continues at coordinate 2,347,060 of NC_091175.1, read as the reverse complement.
CAAACATCCCAAATTCGACGCTTGAACCATATTTTGGAACCAAATTCTGGCTCTCTTCACTTATTCGCAGTTTGAAATTACGACTTTTTATACAGAAAATATACCAATTACTGAAAGCGGCGATGGGTCACATTTTGTCCAAACCCCTCTGCAGTTTTCGAAATATCCCAAACATCCCAAATACGACCCTAGAGAAATATTTTGGAGCCAATTTCTGGCTCTCTGCACGTATTCGCAGTATGAAATTACGACTTTTTATACCGAAAATGTCAGTTACTGAAAGCGGCGATGTATCACATTTTCCCCGAGCCCTCTCTGCAGTTTTCAAAATATCCCAAACGTCCCAAATTCGACGAATGAGCCATATTTTGGAGCCAAATTCTGGCTCTCGGCACGTTTCCGCAATTTGAAATTACGAATTTTATACCGATAATATGCCAATTACTGAGAGCAGCGATGGGTCACAGTTTGAACAAATTGACCCTGCAGTTTTGAAAATATCTCAAACATCCCAAATTCGACTCTTGAGCCATATTTTGGAACTAAATTCTGGCTCTCTGAACGTATTCGCAGTTTGAAATTACGAATTTTATGCCGAATATATGATAATTCCTGGGATCAGCGATGGGTCACATTTTGCCCAAACCCTCCCTGCAGTTTTAAAAATATCACAAACATCCCAAATTCGACGTTTGAACCATATTTTGGAGACAAATTCTGGCTCTCTGAACGTATTCGCAGTTTAATATTACGACTTTTATACAGAAAAAATGTCAATTACTGAGAGCGGCGATGGATCATATTTTGCCCAAACACTCTCTGCAGTTTTCAAAATATCCCAAAAATCCCAAATTCGACCCTTGAACCATATTTTGGAGCAAAAATTCTGGCTCTCTGCACTTATTCGCAGTTTGAAATTACGACTTTTTGTACAGAAAAAATGCCAATTACTGAAAGCGGCGATGGATCACATTTTGCCCAAACCCTCTCTGCAGTTTTCAAAATATCTTAAACATCCTAAATTCGACCCTTGAACCATATTTTGAAGCCAAATTCTGGCTCTCTGCACTTATTCGCAGTTTGAAATTACGAATTTTTATACCGAAAATATACCAATTACTGAAAGCGGCGATGGGTCACATTTTGTCCAAACCCCTCTGCAGTTTTCGAAATATCCCAAACATCCCAAATACTACCCTTGAGCCATATTTTGGAATCAAACTCTGGCTCTCTGCACGTATTCGCAGTTTGAAATTACGACTTTTTATACCGAAAATATGCCAATTACTGAACGCGCCGGTGAGTCACATTTTGCCAAACCCTCCCTGCGATTTTCAAAATTTCTCAAACATCCCAAATTCAACAATTGAGCAATATTTTGGAGCAAATTCTGGCTCTCTGCACGTATTCGTAGTTTGAAATTACGACTTTTTATACCGAATATATGCCAATTACTGGGATCAGCGATGGGTCACATTTTGCCTAAACCCTCTCTGCAGTTTTAAAAATATCACAAACATCCCAAATTCGACGTTTGAACCATATTTTGGAGCCAAATTCTGGTTCTCTGCACGTATTCGCAGTTTAATATTACGACTTTTTATACAGAAAAAATGCCAATTACTTAGATCGGCGATGGATCACATTTTGTCCAAACCCCTCTGCAGTTTTCGAAATATCCCAAACATCCCAAATACGACCCTTGAGGAATATTTTGGAGCCAATTTCTGGCTCTCTGCACGTATTCGCAGTATGAAATTACGACTTTTTATACCGAAAATATGCCAGTTACTGAAAGCGGCGATGGAACACATTTTGCCCGAGCCCTCTCTGCAGTTTTCAAAATATATCAAACGTCCCAAATTCGACGTTTGAGCCATATTTTGGAGCCAAATTCTGGCTCTCGGCACGTTTTCGCAGTTTTAAATTTCGAATTTTATACAGAAAATATGCCAATTACTGAAAACAGCGATGGGTCACAGTTTGCCCAAATTCACCCTGCAGTTTTGAAAATATCTCAAACATCCCAAATTCGACTCTTGAGCCATATTTTGGAACCAAACTCTGGCTCTCTGCACTTATTCGTTGTTTGAAATTACGACTTTTTATACCGAATATATGCCAATTCGTGGGATCAGCGATGGGTCACATTTTGCCCAAACCCTCATTGCAGTTTTAAAAATATCACAAACATCCCAAATTCGACTCTTGAACCACATTTTGGAGCCAAATTCTGGCTCTCTGCACGTATTCGCAGTTTAATATTACGACTTTTTATACAGAAAAAATGCCAATTACTGATAGCGGCGATGGATCACATTTTGCCCAAACCCTCTCTGCAGTTTTCAAAATATCTTAAACATCCCAAATTCGACCCTTGAACCATATTTTGAAGCCAAATTCTGGCTCTCTGCACTTATTCGCAGTTTGAAATTACGACTTTTTATACCGAAAATATACCAATTACTGAAAGCGGCGATGGGTCACATTTTGTCCAAACCCCTCTGCAGTTTTCGAAATATCCCAAACATCCCAAATACGACCCATGAGGAATATTTTGGAGCCAATTTCTCCTCTCTGCACGTATTCGCAGTATGAAATTACGACTTTTTATACCGAAAATATGCCAGTTACTGAAAGCGGCGATGGATCACATTTTGCCCGAGCCTTCTCTGCAGTTTTCAAAATATCCCAAACGTCCCAAATTCGACGCTTGAGCCATATTTTGGAGCCAAATTCTGGCTCTCGGCACGTTTCCGCAATTTGAAATTACGAATTTTATACCGATAATATGCCAATTACTGAGAGCAGCGATGGGTCAGAGTTTGAACAAATTCACCCTGCAGTTTTGAAAATATCTCAAACATCCCAAATTCGACTCTTGAGCCATATTTTGGAACTAAATTCTGGCTCTCTGCACGTATTCGCAGTTTGAAATTACGAATTTTATGCCGAATATATGATAATTACTGGGATCAGCGATGGGTCACATTTTGCCCAAACCCTCCCTGCAGTTTTAAAAATATCACAAACATCCCAAATTCGACGTTTGAACCATATTTTGGAGCCAAATTCTGGCTCTCTGCACGTATTCGCAGTTTAATATTACGACTTTTTATACAGAAAAAATGTCAATTACTGAGAGCGGCGATGGATCATATTTTGCCCAAACACTCTATGCAGTTTTCAAAATATCCAAAAAATCCCAAATTCGACCCTTGAACCATATTTTGGAGCCAAATGCTGGCTCTCTGCACTTATTCGCAGTTTGAAATTACGATTTTTGTACCGAAAATATACCAATTACTGAAAGCGGCGATGGGTCACATTTTGTCCAAACCCCTCTGCAGTTTTCGAAATATCCCAAAACTCCCAAATACTACCCTTGAGCCATATTTTGGAATCAAACTCTGGCTCTCTGCACGTATTCTCAGTTTGAAATTACGACTTTTTACACCGAATATATGCCAATTCCTGGGATCAGCGATGGGTCACATTTTGCCCAAACCCTCCCTGCAGTTTAAAATATCAGAAACATCCCAAATTCGACTCTTGAACCATATTTTGGAGCCAAATTCTGGCTCTCTGCACGTATTCGCAGTTTGAAATTACGAGTTTTTGTGCAGAAAAAATGCCAATTACTGAAAGCGGCGATGGATCACATTTTGCGCAAAACCTCCCTGAAGTTTTCAAAATATCCAAAACAACCCAAATTCGACGCTTGGGCCATATTAAGGAGCCAAATTCTGGCTCTCTGCATGTATTCGCAGTTTGAAATTACGAATTTTATACTGAAAATATGCCAATTACTGAGAGCAGCGATGGGTCACAGTTTACCAAAACCCACCCTGCAGTTTTGAAAATATCCCAAACATCCCAAGTTCGACGCTTGAGCCATATTTTGGCGCCAAATTCTGTCTCTCTGCACGTATTCGCAGTTTGAAATTACGACTTTTTATATCGAAAATATGCCAATTACTGAACGCGCCGATGAGTCACATTTTGCCCAAACCCTCCCTGCAGTTTTCAAAATATCCCAAACATCCCAAATTCGACTCTTGAACCATATTTTGGAGCCAAATTCTGGCTCTCTGCACGTATTCGCAGTTTGAAATTACGACTTTTTGTACAGAAAAAATGCCAATTACTGAAAGCGGCGATGGATCACATTTTGCGCAAAACCTCCCTGAAGTCTTCAAAATATCCAAAACAACCCAAATTCGACGCTTGGGCCATATTAAGGAGCCAAATTCTGGCTCTCTGCTTGTATTCGCAGTTTGAAATTACGAATTTTATACTGAAAATATTCCAATTACTGAGAGCGGCGATGGGTCACAGTTTGCCAAAACCCACCCTGCAGTTTTGAAAATATCCCAAACATCCCAAGTTCGACGCTTGAGCCATATTTTGGCGCCAAATTCTGTCTCTCTGCACGTATTCGCAGTTTGAAATTACGACTTTTTATACTGAATATATGCCAATTACTGGGATCAGCGATGGGTCACATTTTGCCCAAACCCTCCCTGCAGTTTTAAAAGTATCACAAACATCCCAAATTCGACGCTTGAACCATATTTTGGAACCAAATTCTGGCTCTCTTCACTTATTCGCAGTTTGAAATTACGACTTTTTATACCGAAAATATACCAATTACTGAAAGCGTCAATTGGTCACATTTTGTCCAAACCCCTCTGCAGTTTTCGAAATATCCCAAACATCCCAAATACGACCCTAGAGAAATATTTTGGAGCCAATTTCTGGCTCTCTGCACGTATTCGCAGTATGAAATTACGACTTTTTATACCGAAAATGTCAGTTACTGAAAGCGGCGATGTATCACATTTTCCCCGAGCCCTCTCTGCAGTTTTCAAAATATCCCAAACGTCCCAAATTCGACGAATGAGCCATATTTTGGAGCCAAATTCTGGCTCTCGGCACGTTTCCGCAATTTGAAATTACGAATTTTATACCGATAATATGCCAATTACTGAGAGCAGCGATGGGTCACAGTTTGAACAAATTGACCCTGCAGTTTTGAAAATATCTCAAACATCCCAAATTCGACTCTTGAGCCATATTTTGGAACTAAATTCTGGCTCTCTGAACGTATTCGCAGTTTGAAATTACGAATTTTATGCCGAATATATGATAATTCCTGGGATCAGCGATGGGTCACATTTTGCCCAAACCCTCCCTGCAGTTTTAAAAATATCACAAACATCCCAAATTCGACGTTTGAACCATATTTTGGAGACAAATTCTGGCTCTCTGAACGTATTCGCAGTTTAATATTACGACTTTTATACAGAAAAAATGTCAATTACTGAGAGCGGCGATGGATCATATTTTGCCCAAACACTCTCTGCAGTTTTCAAAATATCCCAAAAATCCCAAATTCGACCCTTGAACCATATTTTGGAGCCAAATTCTGGCTCTCTGCACTTATTCGCAGTTTGAAATTACGACTTTTTGTACAGAAAAAATGCCAATTACTGAAAGCGGCGATGGATCACATTTTGCCCAAACCCTCTCTGCAGTTTTCAAAATATCTTAAACATCCCAAATTCGACCCTTGAACCATATTTTGAAGCCAAATTCTGGCTCTCTGCACTTATTCGCAGTTTGAAATTACGAATTTTTATACCGAAAATATACCAATTACTGAAAGCGGCGATGGGTCACATTTTGTCCAAACCCCTCTGCAGTTTTCGAAATATCCCAAACATCCCAAATACTACCCTTGAGCCATATTTTGGAATCAAACTCTGGCTCTCTGCACGTATTCTCAGTTTGAAATTACGACTTTTTACACCGAATATATGCCAATTCCTGGGATCAGCGATGGGTCACATTTTGCCCAAACCCTCCCTGCAGTTTAAAATATCAGAAACATCCCAAATTCGACTCTTGAACCATATTTTGGAGCCAAATTCTGGCTCTCTGCACGTATTCGCAGTTTGAAATTACGACTTTTTGTACAGAAAAAATGCCAATTACTGAAAGCGGCGATGGATCACATTTTGCGCAAAACCTCCCTGAAGTTTTCAAAATATCCAAAACAACCCAAATTCGACGCTTGGGCCATATTAAGGAGCCAAATTCTGGCTCTCTGCATGTATTCGCAGTTTGAAATTACGAATTTTATACCGAAAATATGCCAATTACTGAGAGCGGCGATGTGTCACAGTTTGCCAAAACCCACCCTGCAGTTTTGAAAATATCCCAAACATCCCAAGTTCGACGCTTGAGCCATATTTTGGCGCCAAATTCTGTCTCTCTGCACGTATTCGCAGTTTGAAATTACGACTTTTTATACCGAAAATATGCCAATTACTGAACGCGCCGGTGAGTCACATTTTGCCAAACCCTCCCTGCGATTTTCAAAATTTCTCAAACATCCCAAATTCAACAATTGAGCAATATTTTGGAGCAAATTCTGGCTCTCTGCACGTATTCGTAGTTTGAAATTACGACTTTTTATACCGAATATATGCCAATTACTGGGATCAGCGATGGGTCACATTTTGCCTAAACCCTCTCTGCAGTTTTAAAAATATCACAAACATCCCAAATTCGACGTTTGAACCATATTTTGGAGCCAAATTCTGGTTCTCTGCACGTATTCGCAGTTTAATATTACGACTTTTTATACAGAAAAAATGCCAATTACTTAGATCGGCGATGGATCACATTTTGTCCAAACCCCTCTGCAGTTTTCGAAATATCCCAAACATCCCAAATACGACCCTTGAGGAATATTTTGGAGCCAATTTCTGGCTCTCTGCACGTATTCGCAGTATGAAATTACGACTTTTTATACCGAAAATATGCCAGTTACTGAAAGCGGCGATGGAACACATTTTGCCCGAGCCCTCTCTGCAGTTTTCAAAATATATCAAACGTCCCAAATTCGACGTTTGAGCCATATTTTGGAGCCAAATTCTGGCTCTCGGCACGTTTTCGCAGTTTTAAATTTCGAATTTTATACAGAAAATATGCCAATTACTGAAAACAGCGATGGGTCACAGTTTGCCCAAATTCACCCTGCAGTTTTGAAAATATCTCAAACATCCCAAATTCGACTCTTGAGCCATATTTTGGAACCAAACTCTGGCTCTCTGCACTTATTCGTTGTTTGAAATTACGACTTTTTATACCGAATATATGCCAATTCGTGGGATCAGCGATGGGTCACATTTTGCCCAAACCCTCATTGCAGTTTTAAAAATATCACAAACATCCCAAATTCGACTCTTGAACCACATTTTGGAGCCAAATTCTGGCTCTCTGCACGTATTCGCAGTTTAATATTACGACTTTTTATACAGAAAAAATGCCAATTACTGATAGCGGCGATGGATCACATTTTGCCCAAACCCTCTCTGCAGTTTTCAAAATATCTTAAACATCCCAAATTCGACCCTTGAACCATATTTTGAAGCCAAATTCTGGCTCTCTGCACTTATTCGCAGTTTGAAATTACGACTTTTTATACCGAAAATATACCAATTACTGAAAGCGGCGATGGGTCACATTTTGTCCAAACCCCTCTGCAGTTTTCGAAATATCCCAAACATCCCAAATACGACCCATGAGGAATATTTTGGAGCCAATTTCTCCTCTCTGCACGTATTCGCAGTATGAAATTACGACTTTTTATACCGAAAATATGCCAGTTACTGAAAGCGGCGATGGATCACATTTTGCCCGAGCCTTCTCTGCAGTTTTCAAAATATACCAAACGTCCCAAATTCGACGCTTGAGCCATATTTTGGAGCCAAATTCTGGCTCTCGGCACGTTTCCGCAATTTGAAATTACGAATTTTATACCGATAATATGCCAATTACTGAGAGCAGCGATGGGTCACAGTTTGAACAAATTCACCCTGCAGTTTTGAAAATATCTCAAACATCCCAAATTCGACTCTTGAGCCATATTTTGGAACTAAATTCTGGCTCTCTGCACGTATTCGCAGTTTGAAATTACGAATTTTATGCCGAATATATGATAATTACTGGGATCAGCGATGGGTCACATTTTGCCCAAACCCTCCCTGCAGTTTTAAAAATATCACAAACATCCCAAATTCGACGTTTGAACCATATTTTGGAGCCAAATTCTGGCTCTCTGCACTTATTCGCAGTTTGAAATTACGATTTTTGTACCGAAAATATACCAATTACTGAAAGCGGCGATGGGTCACATTTTGTCCAAACCCCTCTGCAGTTTTCGAAATATCCCAAAACTCCCAAATACTACCCTTGAGCCATATTTTGGAATCAAACTCTGGCTCTCTGCACGTATTCTCAGTTTGAAATTACGACTTTTTACACCGAATATATGCCAATTCCTGGGATCAGCGATGGGTCACATTTTGCCCAAACCCTCCCTGCAGTTTAAAATATCAGAAACATCCCAAATTCGACTCTTGAACCATATTTTGGAGCCAAATTCTGGCTCTCTGCACGTATTCGCAGTTTGAAATTACGACTTTTTGTACAGAAAAAATGCCAATTACTGAAAGCGGCGATGGATCACATTTTGCGCAAAACCTCCCTGAAGTTTTCAAAATATCCAAAACAACCCAAATTCGACGCTTGGGCCATATTAAGGAGCCAAATTCTGGCTCTCTGCATGTATTCGCAGTTTGAAATTACGAATTTTAAACTGAAAATATGCCAATTACTGAGAGAGGCGATGGGTCACAGTTTACCAAAACCCACCCTGCAGTTTTGAAAATATCCCAAACATCCCAAGTTCGACGCTTGAGCCATATTTTGGCGCCAAATTCTGTCTCTCTGCACGTATTCGCAGTTTGAAATTACGACTTTTTATATCGAAAATATGCCAATTACTGAACGCGCCGATGAGTCACATTTTGCCCAAACCCTCCCTGCAGTTTTCAAAATATCCCAAACATCCCAAATTCGACTCTTGAACCATATTTTGGAGCCAAATTCTGGCTCTCTGCACGTATTCGCAGTTTGAAATTACGACTTTTTGTACAGAAAAAATGCCAATTACTGAAAGCGGCGATGGATCACATTTTGCGCAAAACCTCCCTGAAGTCTTCAAAATATCCAAAACAACCCAAATTCGACGCTTGGGCCATATTAAGGAGCCAAATTCTGGCTCTCTGCATGTATTCGCAGTTGGAAATTACGAATTTTATACTGAAAATATGCCAATTACTGAGAGCGGCGATGGGTCACAGTTTGCCAAAACCCACCCTGCAGTTTTGAAAATATCCCAAACATCCCAAGTTCGACGCTTGAGCCATATTTTGGCGCCAAATTCTGTCTCTCTGCACGTATTCGCAGTTTGAAATTACGACTTTTTATACCGAATATATGCCAATTACTGGGATCAGCGATGGGTCACATTTTGCCCAAACCCTCCCTGCAGTTTTAAAAGTATCACAAACATCCCAAATTCGACGCTTGAACCATATTTTGGAACCAAATTCTGGCTCTCTTCACTTATTCGCAGTTTGAAATTACGACTTTTTATACCGAAAATATACCAATTACTGAAAGCGTCAATTGGTCACATTTTGTCCAAACCCCTCTGCAGTTTTCGAAATGTCCCAAACATCCCAAATACGACCCTTGAGAAATATTTTGGAGCCAATTTCTGGCTCTCTGCACGTATTCGCAGTATGAAATTACGACTTTTTATACCGAAAATGTCAGTTACTGAAAGCGGCGATGTATCACATTTTCCCCGAGCCCTCTCTGCAGTTTTCAAAATATCCCAAACGTCCCAAATTCGACGAATGAGCCATATTTTGGAGCCAAAGTCTGGCTCTCGGCACGTTTCCGCAATTTGAAATTACGAATTTTATACCGATAATATGCCAATTACTGAGAGCAGCGATGGGTCACAGTTTGAACAAATTCACCCTGCAGTTTTGAAAATATCTCAAACATCCCAAATTCGACTCTTGAGCCATATTTTGGAACTAAATTCTGGCTCTCTGAACGTATTCGCAGTTTGAAATTACGAATTTTATGCCGAATATATGATAATTCCTGGGATCAGCGATGGGTCACATTTTGCCCAAACCCTCCCTGCAGTTTTAAAAATATCACAAACATCCCAAATTCGACGTTTGAACCATATTTTGGAGCCAAATTCTGGCTCTCTGAACGTATTCGCAGTTTAATATTACGACTTTTTATACAGAAAAAATGTCAATTACTGAGAGCGGCGATGGATCATATTTTGCCCAAACACTCTCTGCAGTTTTCAAAATATCCCAAAAATCCCAAATTCGACCCTTGAACCATATTTTGGAGCCAAATTCTTGCTCTCTGCACTTATTCGCAGTTTGAAATTACGACTTTTTATACCGAAAATATACCAATTACTGAAAGCGGCGATGGGTCACATTTTGTCCAAACCCCTCTGCAGTTTTCGAAATATCCCAAACATCCCAAATACTACCCTTGAGCCATATTTTGGAATCAAACTCTGGCTCTCTGCACGTATTCTCAGTTTGAAATTACGACTTTTTACACCGAATATATGCCAATTCCTGGGATCAGCGATGGGTCACATTTTGCCCAAACCCTCCCTGCAGTTTAAAATATCAGAAACATCCCAAATTCGACTCTTGAACCATATTTTGGAGCCAAATTCTGGCTCTCTGCACGTATTCGCAGTTTGAAATTACGACTTTTTGTACAGAAAAAATGTCAATTACTGAAAGCGGCGATGGATCACATTTTGCGCAAAACCTCCCTGAAGTTTTCAAAATATCCAAAACAACCCAAATTCGACGCTTGGGCCATATTAAGGAGCCAAATTCTGGCTCTCTGCATGTATTCGCAGTTTGAAATTACGAATTTTATACCGAAAATATGCCAATTACTGAGAGCGGCGATGGGTCACAGTTTGCCAAAACCCACCCTGCAGTTTTGAAAATATCCCAAACATCCCAAGTTCGACGCTTGAGCCATATTTTGGCGCCAAATTCTGTCTCTCTGCACGTATTCGCAGTTTGAAATTACGACTTTTTATATCGAAAATATGCCAATTACTGAACGCGCCGATGAGTCACATTTTGCCCAAACCCTCCCTGCAGTTTTCAAAATATCCCAAACATCCCAAATTCGACTATTGAGCAATATTTTGGAGCCAAATTCTGGCTCTCTGCACGTATTCGCAGTTTGAAATTACGACTTTTTATACCGAATATATGCCAATTACTGGGATCAGCGATGGGTCACATTTTGCCAAAACCCACCCTGCAGTTTTGAAAATATCCCAAACATCCCAAGTTCGACGCTTGAGCCATATTTTGGCGCCAAATTCTGTCTCTCTGCACGTATTCGCAGTTTGAAATTACGACTTTTTATATCGAAAATATGCCAATTACTGAACGCGCCGATGAGTCACATTTTGCCCAAACCCTCCCTGCAGTTTTCAAAATATCCCAAACATCCCAAATTCGACTATTGAGCAATATTTTGGAGCCAAATTCTGGCTCTCTGCACGTATTCGCAGTTTGAAATTACGACTTTTTATACCGAATATATGCCAATTACTGGGATCAGCGATGGGTCACATTTTGCCCAAACCCTCCCTGCAGTTTTAAAAGTATCACAAACATCCCAAATTCGACGCTTGAACCATATTTTGGAACCAAATTCTGGCTCTCTTCACTTATTCGCAGTTTGAAATTACGACTTTTTATACCGAAGAATATACCAATTACATGAAAGCGTCAATTGGTCACATTTTGTTCCAAACCCCTCTGCAGTTTTCGAAATATCCCAAACATCCCAAATACGACCCTTGAGAAATATTTTGGAGCCAATTTCTGGCTCTCTGCACGTATTCGCAGTATGAAATTACGACTTTTTATACCGAAAATGTCAGTTACTGAAAGCGGCGATGTATCACATTTTCCCCGAGCCCTCTCTGCAGTTTTCAAAATATCCCAAACGTCCCAAATTCGACGAATGAGCCATATTTTGGAGCCAAAGTCTGGCTCTCGGCACGTTTCCGCAATTTGAAATTACGAATTTTATACCGATAATATGCCAATTACTGAGAGCAGCGATGGGTCACAGTTTGAACAAATTCACCCTGCAGTTTTGAAAATATCTCAAACATCCCAAATTCGACTCTTGAGCCATATTTTGGAACTAAATTCTGGCTCTCTGAACGTATTCGCAGTTTGAAATTACGAATTTTATGCCGAATATATGATAATTCCTGGGATCAGCGATGGGTCACATTTTGCCCAAACCCTCCCTGCAGTTTTAAAAATATCACAAACATCCCAAATTCGACGTTTGAACCATATTTTGGAGCCAAATTCTGGCTCTCTGAACGTATTCGCAGTTTAATATTACGACTTTTTATACAGAAAAAATGTCAATTACTGAGAGCGGCGATGGATCATATTTTGCCCAAACACTCTCTGCAGTTTTCAAAATATCCCAAAAATCCCAAATTCGACCCTTGAACCATATTTTGGAGCCAAATTCTTGCTCTCTGCACTTATTCGCAGTTTGAAATTACGACTTTTTATACCGAAAATATACCAATTACTGAAAGCGGCGATGGGTCACATTTTGTCCAAACCCCTCTGCAGTTTTCGAAATATCCCAAACATCCCAAATACTACCCTTGAGCCATATTTTGGAATCAAACTCTGGCTCTCTGCACGTATTCTCAGTTTGAAATTACGACTTTTTACACCGAATATATGCCAATTCCTGGGATCAGCGATGGGTCACATTTTGCCCAAACCCTCCCTGCAGTTTAAAATATCAGAAACATCCCAAATTCGACTCTTGAACCATATTTTGGAGCCAAATTCTGGCTCTCTGCACGTATTCGCAGTTTGAAATTACGACTTTTTGTACAGAAAAAATGTCAATTACTGAAAGCGGCGATGGATCACATTTTGCGCAAAACCTCCCTGAAGTTTTCAAAATATCCAAAACAACCCAAATTCGACGCTTGGGCCATATTAAGGAGCCAAATTCTGGCTCTCTGCATGTATTCGCAGTTTGAAATTACGAATTTTATACCGAAAATATGCCAATTACTGAGAGCGGCGATGGGTCACAGTTTGCCAAAACCCACCCTGCAGTTTTGAAAATATCCCAAACATCCCAAGTTCGACGCTTGAGCCATATTTTGGCGCCAAATTCTGTCTCTCTGCACGTATTCGCAGTTTGAAATTACGACTTTTTATATCGAAAATATGCCAATTACTGAACGCGCCGATGAGTCACATTTTGCCCAAACCCTCCCTGCAGTTTTCAAAATATCCCAAACATCCCAAATTCGACTATTGAGCAATATTTTGGAGCCAAATTCTGGCTCTCTGCACGTATTCGCAGTTTGAAATTACGACTTTTTATACCGAATATATGCCAATTACTGGGATCAGCGATGGGTCACATTTTGCCAAAACCCACCCTGCAGTTTTGAAAATATCCCAAACATCCCAAGTTCGACGCTTGAGCCATATTTTGGCGCCAAATTCTGTCTCTCTGCACGTATTCGCAGTTTGAAATTACGACTTTTTATATCGAAAATATGCCAATTACTGAACGCGCCGATGAGTCACATTTTGCCCAAACCCTCCCTGCAGTTTTCAAAATATCCCAAACATCCCAAATTCGACTATTGAGCAATATTTTGGAGCCAAATTCTGGCTCTCTGCACGTATTCGCAGTTTGAAATTACGACTTTTTATACCGAATATATGCCAATTACTGGGATCAGCGATGGGTCACATTTTGCCCAAACCCTCCCTGCAGTTTTAAAAGTATCACAAACATCCCAAATTCGACGCTTGAACCATATTTTGGAACCAAATTCTGGCTCTCTTCACTTATTCGCAGTTTGAAATTACGACTTTTTATACCGAAGACATACCAATTACAGAAAGCGTCAATTGGTCACATTTTGTTCCAACCCCTCTGCAGTTTTCGAAATATCCCAAACATCCCAAATACGACCCTTGAGAAATATTTTGGAGCCAATTTCTGGCTCTCTGCACGTATTCGCAGTATGAAATTACGACTTTTTATACCGAAAATGTCAGTTACTGAAAGCGGCGATGTATCACATTTTCCCCGAGCCCTCTCTGCAGTTTTCAAAATATCCCAAACGTCCCAAATTCGACGAATGAGCCATATTTTGGAGCCAAATTCTGGCTCTCGGCACGTTTCCGCAATTTGAAATTACGAATTTTATACCGATAATATGCCAATTACTGAGAGCAGCGATGGGTCACAGTTTGAACAAATTCACCCTGCAGTTTTGAAAATATCTCAAACATCCCAAATTCGACTCTTGAGCCATATTTTGGAACTAAATTCTGGCTCTCTGAACGTATTCGCAGTTTGAAATTACGAATTTTATGCCGAATATATGATAATTCCTGGGATCAGCGATGGGTCACATTTTGCCCAAACCCTCCCTGCAGTTTTAAAAATATCACAAACATCCCAAATTCGACGTTTGAACCATATTTTGGAGCCAAATTCTGGCTCTCTGAACGTATTCGCAGTTTAATATTACGACTTTTTATACAGAAAAAATGTCAATTACTGAGAGCGGCGATGGATCATATTTTGCCCAAACACTCTCTGCAGTTTTCAAAATATCCCAAAAATCCCAAATTCGACCCTTGAACCATATTTTGGAGCCAAATTCTGGCTCTCTGCACTTATTCGCAGTTTGAAATTACGAATTTTTATACCGAAAATATACCAATTACTGAAAGCGGCGATGGGTCACATTTTGTCCAAACCCCTCTGCAGTTTTCGAAATATCCCAAACATCCCAAATACTACCCTTGAGCCATATTTTGGAATCAAACTCTGGCTCTCTGCACGTATTCTCAGTTTGAAATTACGACTTTTTACACCGAATATATGCCAATTCCTGGGATCAGCGATGGGTCACATTTTGCCCAAACCCTCCCTGCAGTTTAAAATATCAGAAACATCCCAAATTCGACTCTTGAACCATATTTTGGAGCCAAATTCTGGCTCTCTGCACGTATTCGCAGTTTGAAATTACGACTTTTTGTACAGAAAAAATGCCAATTACTGAAAGCGGCGATGGATCACATTTTGCGCAAAACCTCCCTGAAGTTTTCAAAATATCCAAAACAACCCAAATTCGACGCTTGGGCCATATTAAGGAGCCAAATTCTGGCTCTCTGCATGTATTCGCAGTTTGAAATTACGAATTTTATACCGAAAATATGCCAATTACTGAGAGCGGCGATGGGTCACAGTTTGCCAAAACCCACCCTGCAGTTTTGAAAATATCCCAAACATCCCAAGTTCGACGCTTGAGCCATATTTTGGCGCCAAATTCTGTCTCTCTGCACGTATTCGCAGTTTGAAATTACGACTTTTTATATCGAAAATATGCCAATTACTGAACGCGCCGATGAGTCACATTTTGCCCAAACCCTCCCTGCAGTTTTCAAAATATCCCAAACATCCCAAATTCGACTATTGAGCAATATTTTGGAGCCAAATTCTGGCTCTCTGCACGTATTCGCAGTTTGAAATTACGACTTTTTATACCGAATATATGCCAATTACTGGGATCAGCGATGGGTCACATTTTGCCAAAACCCACCCTGCAGTTTTGAAAATATCCCAAACATCCCAAGTTCGACGCTTGAGCCATATTTTGGCGCCAAATTCTGTCTCTCTGCACGTATTCGCAGTTTGAAATTACGACTTTTTATATCGAAAATATGCCAATTACTGAACGCGCCGATGAGTCACATTTTGCCCAAACCCTCCCTGCAGTTTTCAAAATATCCCAAACATCCCAAATTCGACTATTGAGCAATATTTTGGAGCCAAATTCTGGCTCTCTGCACGTATTCGCAGTTTGAAATTACGACTTTTTATACCGAATATATGCCAATTACTGGGATCAGCGATGGGTCACATTTTGCCCAAACCCTCCCTGCAGTTTTAAAAGTATCACAAACATCCCAAATTCGACGCTTGAACCATATTTTGGAACCAAATTCTGGCTCTCTTCACTTATTCGCAGTTTGAAATTACGACTTTTTATACCGAAGATATACCAATTACAGAAAGCGTCAATTGGTCACATTTTGTTCCAACCCCTCTGCAGTTTTCGAAATATCCCAAACATCCCAAATACGACCCTTGAGAAATATTTTGGAGCCAATTTCTGGCTCTCTGCACGTATTCGCAGTATGAAATTACGACTTTTTATACCGAAAATGTCAGTTACTGAAAGCGGCGATGTATCACATTTTCCCCGAGCCCTCTCTGCAGTTTTCAAAATATCCCAAACGTCCCAAATTCGACGAATGAGCCATATTTTGGAGCCAAATTCTGGCCCTCAGAAGGTTTTCGCAGTTTGAAATTAAGAATTTTATACCGAAAATATGCCAATTACTGGGAGAGGCGATGGGTCACAGTTTGCTCAAATTCACCCTGCAGTTTTGAAAATATCTCAAACATCCCAAATTCAAATCTTGAGCCATATTTTGGAACCAAACTCTGGCTCTCTGCACGTATTCGCAGTTTGAAATTACGACTTTTTATACCGAATATATGCCAATTACTGGGATCAGCGATGGATCACATTTTGCCCAAACCCTCCCTGCAGTTTTAAAAATATCACAAACATCCCAAATTCGACGCTTGAACCATATTTTGGAGCCAAATTTTGGCTCTCTGCACTTATTCGCAGTGTGAAATTACGACTTTTTATACCGAAAATATACCAATTACTGAAAGCGGCGATGGGTCACATTTTGTCCAAACCCCTCTGCAGTTTTCGAAATATCCCAAACATCCCAAATACGACCCTTGAGGAATATTTTGGAGCCAATTTCTGGCTCTCTGCACGTATTCGCAGTATGAAATTAAAACTTTTTATACCGAAAATATGCCAGTTACTGAATGCGGCGAAGGATCACATTTTGCCCGAGCCCTCTCCGCAGTTTTCATAAATATCCCAAACATCCCAAATTCGACGCTTGGGCCATATTTAGGAGCCATATTTCAAATCATAGAGCGAGGTTTCGTATTATTTAGATCCAAGAAAAGACATATGACAATGTTGTTTCCAATACAAATGATAAAAATCAATGTGTTTTCATTAGAATTAACTAAAATGTTCCTGATTTTCCGTTTATATTACCGATGGAAGATGTACACGAAAACCGCTCTATTCCGGCTGAAACGTCGATATATGCAATAAAATCAGAACTTCTCCCCCCTTTCAATATCTTACTCAGTATTTTAACGAGAAAGAAATAGTTGATTGAAAATGAAGTATTTAAGGTTATTATCTAATCAATTATGTGTTTGCATCATTTTTATCGTATATGTATGAATTAAAACCCATGGACTGAAAATTCACAAAAACGTGGAAAACGGCAAAATATTGCCTAATTCGATGATATTTTGATTAAATCAAATGAAGAAAAAGGAGGTGATAAACGAAAAAATATTGCTATATTCGATGATTTTTCGTACGAAACAAAATGCAAGAAAACTTGCTTAAAATGCAATATTATGCGAAATTCTGAGCTTTGAAGGCCAAATCACATATCGTGATACTACATGAAATAGTATCGAAATATTGGTAAAAATGAATATATTTACGTAATATCAAACTACATGAAAAACGTGAAAAAGTTACTATTTTACCATATTTGAGGATTTTAACTTCAAATCATACAGCTAGGTTTCGTATTATTTAGATCCAAGAAAAGACATATGCCAATGTTGTTTCCAATACAAATGATAAAAATCAATGAGTTTTCATTAGAATTAACTAAAATGTTCCTGATTTTCCGTTTATATTACCGATGGAAGATGTACACGAAAACCGCTCTATTCCGGCTGAAACGTCGATATATGCAATAAAATCAGAACTTCTCCCCCTTTCAACATCTTACTCAGTATTTTAACGAGAAAGAAATAGTTGATTGAAAATGAAGTATTTAAGGTTATTATCTAATCAATTATGTGTTTGCATCATTTTTATCGTATATATATGAATTAAAACCCATGGACTGAAAATTCACAAAAACGTGGAAAACGGCAAAATATTGCCTAATTCGGTGATATTTTGTTTAAATCACATGAAGGAAAAGGAGATGATAAACGTCAAAATATTGCTATATTCGATGATTTTTCGTACGAAACAAAATGCAAGAAAACTTGCTTAAAATGCAATATTATGCGAAATTGTGAGATTTGAAGGCCAAATCACATATCGTGATACTACATGAAATAGTATCGAAATATTGGTAAAAATGAATATATTTACGTAATATCAAACTACATGAAAAACGTGAAAAAGTTACTATTTTACCATATTTGAGGATTTTAACTTCAAATCATACAGCGAGGTTTCGTATTATTTAGATCCAAGAAAAGACATATGACAATGTTGTTTCCAATACAAATGATAAAAATCAATGAGTTTTCATTAGAATTAACTAAAATGTTCCTGATTTTCCGTTTATATTACCGATGGAAGATGCACACGAAAACCGCTCTATTCCGGCTGAAACGTCGATATATGCAATAAAATCAGAACTTCTCCCCCTTTCAACATCTTACTCAGTATTTTCACGAGAAAGAAATAGTTGATTGAAATGAAGTATTTAAGGTTATTATCTAATCAATTATGTGTTTGCATCATTTTTATCGTATATATATGAATTAAAACCCATAGACTGAAAATTCACAAAAACGTGGAAAACGGCAAAATATTGCCTAATTCGGTGATATTTTGTTTAAATCACATGAAGGAAAAGGAGATGATAAACGTCAAAATATTGCTATATTCGATGATTTTTCGTACGAAACAAAATGCAAGAAAACTTGCTTAAAATGCAATATTATGCGAAATTCTGAGATTTGAAGGCCAAATCACATATCGTGATACTACATGAAATAGTATCGAAATATTGGTAAAAATGAATATATTTACGTAATATCAAACTACATGAAAAACGTGAAAAAATCACTATATAACCATATTTGAGGATTTTAACTTCAATTCATAGAGCGAGGTTTCGTATTATTTAGTTCCAAGAAAAGACATATGACAATGTTGTTTCCAATACAAATGATAAAAAACAAAGTGTTTTCATTAGAATTAACTATAATGTTCTTGATTTTCCGTTTATATTAACGAGGGAAGATGTACACGTAAAACCGCTCTAATCCGGCTGAAACGTCGATATATGCAATAAAAACCGAACTTCTCCCCTTTTTAATATCTTACTCAGTATTTTAACGAGAAACAAATAGATGATTGAAAATGAAGTATTTAAGGTTATTATCTAATCAATTATGTGTTTGCATCATTTTTATCGTATATATATATGAATTAATACCCATGGACTGAAAATTCACAAAAACGTGGAAAACGGCAAAATATTGCCTAATTCGATGATATTTTGTTTAATTCACATGAAGGAAAAGGGGATGATAAACGTCAAAATATTGGTAAATTCGATGATTTTTCGTACGAAACAAAATGCAAGAAAACTTGCTTAAAATGCAATATTATTCGAAATTCTGAGATTTCAAGGCCAAATCACATATCGTGATACTACATGAAATAGTATCGAAATATTGGTAAAAATGAATATATTTACGTAATATCAAACTACATGAAAATCGTGAAAAAGTCACTATTTAACCATATTTGAGGACTATAACTTAGAATCATAGAGCAAGGTTTCGTATTATTTAGATCCAAGAAAAGACATATGACAATGTTGTTTCCAATACAAATGATAAAAATCAATGTGTTTTCATTAGAATTAACTAAAATGTTCCTGATTTTCCGTTTATATTACTGATATAAGATGTACACGTAAAACCGCTCTATTCCGGATGAAACGTCGATATATGCAATAAAAACAGAACTTCTCCCCTTTTCAATATCTTACTCAGTATTTTAACGAGAAACAAATAGATGATTGAAAATGAAGTATTTAAGGTTATTATCTAATCAATTATGTGTTTGCATTATTTTTATCGTATATATAATGAATTAATACCCATGGACTGAAAATTTACAAAAACGTGGAAAACGGCAAAATATTGCCTAATTCGATGAAATTTTGTTTAAATCACATGAAGGAAAAGGGGATGATAAACGTCAAAATATTGCTAAATTCGATGATTTTTCGTACGAAACAAAATGCAAGAAAACTTGCTTAAAATGCAATATTACGCGCAATTCTGAGATTTCAAGTCCAAATCACATATCGTGATACTACATGAAATAGTATCGAAATATTGGTAAAAATCAATATATTTACGTAATATCAAACTACATGAAAAACGTGAAATAAGTCACTATTTAACCATATTTGAGGATTTTAACTTCAAATCATAGAGCGAGGTTTCTTATTATTTGGATCCAAGAAAAGACATATGACAATGTTGTTTCCAATACAAATGATAAAAATCAAAGTGTTTTCATTAGAATTAACTAAAATGTTCTTGATTTTCCGTTTATATTAACGAGGGAAGATGTACACGTAAAAC